>NW_021963841.1:0-50574 GCF_901765095.1 Microcaecilia unicolor
ATAGATTATTTATTTATTTGGATTTAGTTCACACGACATGCATTGAGCATCCTCTGGTCGTCTATATGTAGGTATTTACAGTTATAGTATTACCCTCATAAACACCAAGAAACCTATCTGCTCTGTCCACACACACCACCTGCCAGCCCCTTCCACTCCCTCAGAGATTCTCAGCGAATGTGCTACACTTTCTTGAGCTCTGATTCTGTCCTCACATCCACCACCTGCCCTGAGAGGCTGCGCCACACATTGACCACTCTTTCTGTAAAGACATATTTCCTTAGATTACTCTTGAATGTATATTCTTTCACCATCATCTTTTAATACCTCATTCCAGGGCTTCCTGCATTTATACCTTGGAGGTATTTAAAATGTGTCCATCATATCTCTTCACTCCTACTTCCCCTTCAGAGTATACATGAGGTCGGGTGATGTTTCCTTTACACTCGTTTACCAACAGTTTGATTTGATATAATTGTGATATAGTGCTGTTTCTAACATTTTGCAGACGCACAGATGCAAAGCCACCTACTTAAAAGAAATCCTTTCCTATTGACTTGTTTTGCAGAGCAGTACATATATTACAGTATTATTTGCAAAATGTGAAGGTCACTCAGAGCCTCTTTTGAGAGACCTTCCAAAGCCCTCAGTGCTGTAAAATTTCAGTGACAAGCATGGAATCACTTTATGAGAAATGCTTCTGGGAACGAAGTGGATTATATTACAGAGAGGGTTAAACAGTTATCAACTTCTCAGCCACATGTAAGAAGAAATAAAATTGTGACTATGTCAGTGAAAAAAATGTTTGAGCAAAAACAAGCCCGCTCTAAGAGTATAATTATCACAGTCATGCTACAACGGTGTGAAAGCAACATTTTTTTTTAATGCCACCGTACATCTCAGCAGTAATTCTTTATCCCAAGCCTCAGTTCTGAGCATGTTTGATATAAAACAGCAACAAAGCTGACAGGAAGGCCTAAAGCATCACCTTGGGCTTTTCTGCAGTGTATGTTTATAGCTCTTTGTAAGTGTTGCAGCTTTGCTGAGGTCTTGCAGTCTCCCTCCTACACCTTAATAAGCTGACTGCTAGCACCACATTGAAAAGAAGAAAAACACAAATCAGCAAACCAGCATTAATCTCAGTTTGTAAAGAAATCAAATATGTAATAGAACTCACTGGGGATAGCATTTCATTTTAGAGAAAGGGTGTAAATCTCTCCGGCACGCTCTTACTTGTTTTTCTCACCCTTACCTACTTAAACCTACCTGCACGCATTTTTACCACAGCAGTAGTAAAATGGCCAGTTTTCAATATTTTGATATAATGGGCCATGCGCTAATGTTGCCATTAGCTATTGCCATTTTAAAAATTACTACGTGAGCACTGTCACCTATTTTGTAGGCAGAAGGGGCTCACGCAGTAATCCTGTGCTAATTAGTTAGTGCATTACCTAATTAGCACAGGAATGCCCACTCTCTGCCCCCTGACATGCTCCCTCCAAGAAAAAAAGTAAAAATATTTTTTAGTGTGTAGGTAGTGCATGCACATTTCAGAGTTGTCACAGCATCCTGTAGTATGCCATTTTAAGTTATGTTATGTGCATGTTACTGCTTAATGCAGCTTAGTAAAAACACCTCTTCCTTAACTAAACAACTGTCTTTATGAAAGAGATTTACCTAAGGCAGTGTACAGCAGGTACAGTTTGACAGAAAACTTAAAATTTTGTTAACAGTAGAAAATAGTAAAATGATCAAATATAAGCAAAATTACAAACAATAAATTAAACTTGGAAATGGCAAATTGAATCCTAGTAATAGGACCAACATAATACAGTATGAAATACAAAAATTCAACAGCACTGTAAAACAATCATATAACAGATGTATGATACATGTCTGCAAAATATAGCTGATACCACAATAAGCAGCATAAACCTCCTTTCCCAGTGAACATAGGGTTTATGACTGATGATTAAGGGTCAAGTTTTCCAGGGTTATTAGAGCCACATTTGGGCTTCACTCTACACACATTTTGGTAAAACCTTTTTTAATACATAGCAAAGAAAGAAGGAAGGAAGGAAGGTATAGCATGAAAAACTGCAGCCTGCATTTTGAAAAAAAAAAGGGTGATTCTGGATGGTTGGTTTTTAAAACTTTTGTTGTGTGATTGGTTAAGAAATTCACTGGCCACTTTAATGATTTATGTTTTGTTCAGACACAGGTGGGCCGGCCCCGGGGAAAACGGCAGAATCTACAAAACACGACACAGTACAGATTATATTAAGGGCAGGAAAAACAAGGTTACAAATAAAAGGAGCTTCCAAACATTTAAAGAGGCCAAGGCTAAAGTATAAGACTTGAACTTAAAATATAAGTACGACATTTCAATAAAGCATCCCACCTCCTCCCCTATAATGCCCACAAAGAATAACACATTAGGAAGTTATTTTATCAAGTCATTTTCATATGTTTGTAAATGGCTTCTTATAAAGTACTGATTGGTGCAAAAAAACCACATTGTGACATGATGACATAAACTTTACCAGTTTGGGAGGTGTGTACAGATTTGGGGCAGATCATAGGTGGACTTGACAAGTATACAAATCTCTCTATATAAAACGCACCTCCAACGTTCTAATGAAGCCTCACTTACCCAACATTCTATAAGTGAAGGGGGTGAGATCGCTTTGTGTCTGCCCCGCCCACGCGTCAAACGTGATGATGTCGAGGGCAGAGCAATGACACTCAACCAATCGCATCGCTCGGCAGCGAAGCGTCAGGGAAGGAGGCGGCGCTCCCGACGTCTACCCTTCCCTTCGCTGTGTTCCGCCTTCTTCTGACGTCAAGGATGACGTCAAAAGAAGGCAGAACACAGCAAAGGGAAGGGTAGACGTCGGGAGCGCCGCCACCTTCCCTGACGCTTCGCTGCCGGAACCGCCACGGAGGTAAATTTAAAAAGAAGAAAAAAAACAAACACGGATGTTGGGGGGAGAGAAGAGGGTGGCCAGAAAAATAGAACAATGGGAGCAGGAGGCCAGGGGAGAAACGACAGCATGGATGCGAAGGGGGGGGGGGGGGAAGAGGGCGGGCCAGGATGGGACATGGGAGAGAGAGGAGCATGGATGCGAGGGGGGGTCATGGAAGGGAGAGAGGGGACTTGCTGGAAAAGGATGAATGGAGGCGGCAGGGGACAGAGGAGCATGGATGGCCATGGATTGGGAGGGCAGGGCTCAGGGAGAGAGGGGAATTGCTGGAAAGGGATGAATGGAGGGGGCAGGGGACAGAGGAGCATGGATGGCCATGGATTGGGAGGGCAGGGCTCAGGGAGAGAGGGGAATTGCTGGATAGGGATGAATGGAGGGGACAGATGGGCATGGATGGATATGGATTGCAGGGCAGGCCTCAGGGAGAGAGGGGAATTGCTGGATAGGGATGAATGGAGGGGCCAGGTGACAGAGGAGCATGGATGGGCATGGATTGGGAGGGCAGGGCTCAGGGAGAGAGGGAAATTGCTGGAAAGGGATGAATGGAGGGGGCAGGGGACAGAGGAGCATGGATGGCCATGGATTGGGAGGGCAGGGCTCAGGGAGAGAGGGGAATTGCTGGATAGGGATGAATGGAGGGGACACATGGGCATGGATGGATATGGATTGCAGGGCAGGCCTCAGAGAGAGAGGGGAATTGCTGGATAGGGATGAATGGAGGGGACAGGTGACAGAGGAGCATGGATGGGCATGGATTGGGAGGGCAGGGCTCAGGGAGAGAGGGGAATTGCTGGAAAAGGATGAACAGAGGGGGCAGGGGACAGATGGGCATGGATTGGGAGGGCAGGGCTCACACTCTCTCTCTCATATACAATGTCTTTCTGACTCTCACTCTCACACACTCTATCTCACACTGTATCACATTCACTATGTGCCACACAGTCACTCACACACTCGCTTGGTCTCATACACTCACTCTCACAGAGAATCTGTGTCTCACACACACTCTCTCTCTCGCCCACACACACACACACTCTCTCACACTGTGTCTCACATACACACTTGCACACACTCTCATTCTCACACACACACTCTCTCACAAACACACTCACACCCAGACTCACTCTCTCTCTCACACACTCACACTTTCACTCTGACTCTCAAACAGTCACTCTCACATACACTCTCCCAAACATACACACTCCGAGGAAAACCTTGCTAGCGCCCGTTTCATTTGTGTCAGAAACGGGTCTTTTTTACTAGTAGACTATAAAATATATTCTCCCTGATACTGAAAACTATTTAACCAGCCAGGAACGGTAACTGCCTAACTGCAGAATTCAGCAGGAGGTAGACAACCCAAATGAAATGAGCTGGAAGGGCCTCTTATTAAGAAAGGCTAAACAGATTAGGGTTCTTCACCCTAGAAAGAGGTGGCAGAGAAGAGATGTGACAGTCTATAAAATCATGATTAGGGTAGAACAGACAAAGGATGGTTGTTTATCCTTTCAAATAGTACTAAAGTGAGGGGACATTCCAGGAAACTAATATATAACACATTGGGAAAGAGTATTTTTTCTCTCAATGCATAACTAAACTGTGGAATTTGTTGCTGAAGATATAGTCAAGGCAGTTAGCAATGCAGGTTCCTGGAGGAAAAGTCCATAACCTAGAATTAGCCATATAGGCTTGGGATAGCTACCATTTATTCATGAGTATGAATAGGAAGGCATAGATCACATTCTTAGGATCCTGCTGGGTGCTTGTGACTTGGATTGGCCACCATCAGGAACAGGATGCTGGCTTTGATGGACTTTGAACTGATCTAGTATGATAATTCTTATGTTTATTTATTTATATACAGTTTGATTGATCCTTAACAGGCGACTGACTGAGCGGTTTATACAATACAGGCCAGAACTGATGCCAGGAAGGGGTGGGAGGGGAGAAAGGGGAGGGACATGAGAATCAAGGGGAAGGGAGGAAAGAAGGAAGAGAGAAACAAGGCTAGGGTAAAGAAAGAACAGGTTAAAGACCCAGTCATCATGAATAAAGAGCAGCAAAAGAGTCCTCCTACCCAACAGCCAAAGTCTGAAATAAATGTGGAATCAGAAATAGCACAAACCGATTATAACCCAAATCAAGATTATTAAGACAACAAGGGATAAAACATTTACAGTATTTAAAATTCATAATGGGTTGTATGGGTATTAATAAGGTAAGAGGGAGGTGGTGGAGATGAAAACGGTAGCGGAATTCAAGCATGCGTGGGATAAACATAAAGGAATCCTGTGCAGAAGGAATGGATCCTCAGAAGCTTAGCCGAGATTGGGAGGCGAGGCTGGTGTTTGGGTGGTGGGGCTAGTTCTAGGCAAGACTTCTACGGTCTGTGTCCTGAAAATGGCAGATACAAATCAAGGTAAGGTATACACAAGAAGTAGCACATATGAGTTTATCTTGTTGGGCAGACTAGATGGACCGTGCAGGTCTTTTTCTGCCGTCATCTACTATGTTACTATCCACCTTATAATCGAAAGAGAAAAACGCCTAGATTTCGACCCAAATCGGGAGATAGACGTTTATCTCACAAAAACGAATAAATCGGTATAATCCAAAGCCGATTTTGGACGTTTTCAACTGCACTCCGTCGCGGATGCGGACAAAGTTGATGGGGGTGTGGCGAAGGTGGAACTGGGGCGTGGTTATCGGCCGAGGAGAGATGTACGCGTTAGGGCGATAATCAAAAAAAATAAAGGCGTTTTTAGCGAACATTTAGGCCACTTTTGTTGGACCCTTTTTTCACACGAACAGGTCCCAAAAAAGTGCTCTAAATGACCAGATGACCATCGGAGGGAATCGGGGATAACCTCCCCTGACTCCCCCAGTGGTCACTAACCCCCTCCCACCACAAAAAAATGATGTTTCACAACTTTTTATTTTCACCATCAAATGTCATACCCACCTCCCTGGCAGCAGTATGCAGGTCCCTGAAGCAGTTGTTAGGGGGTGCAGTGGACTTCAGACAGGTGGACCCAGGCCCATCACCCCCTACCTGTTACAATTGTGCTGCTTAATGCTTATTTGTCGTCCAACCCCCCCAAACCCACTGTACCCACATGTAGGTGCCCCCCTTCACCCCTTAGGGCTATAATAATGGTGTAGACTTGTGGGCAGTGGGTTTTGAGGGGGATTTGGGGGGCTCAACACACAAGGGAAGGGTGCTATGCACCTGGGAGCTCTTTTACCTTTTTTTTGTTATTGTAAAAGTGCCCCCTAGGGTGCCCGGTTGGTGTCCTGGCATGTGAGGGGGACCAGTGCACTATGAATCCTGGCCCCTCCCACGAACAAATGCCTTGGATTTATTCGTTTTTGAGCTGGGCGCTCTCATTTTCCATTATCGCTGAAAAACAAAAACGCCCAGCTCACAAATTGTCGAATAAAACATGGACGTCTATTTTTTGCGAAAATACAGTTCGGTCCGCCCCTTCACGGACCCGTTCTCGGAGATAAACGCCCATGGAGATAGACGTTTTCGTTCAATTATGCCCCTCTATGTAAACTATGGGGGCCTTTTTACTAAACTGTGCATTTAATGAAGCAAAAATGGCCTGGTGCAGGACACGTTAAAGAGTTTTTAGCATATCCTGCATCAGGCCATTCTTGCTACATTAAATGCAAAAGTTTTGTGTTACTTTTGCTATCTGTGTGTGGTATTTATTTTTTTTATTTTTTGAGGGGGTGTGTCAGTGTAAGTGTATGCGTGAACGTCTAGCTGCATGGTAATTCCATGTTCAAACATAAAATACCTTGAGGTCAATATTCAGCAGGATGGCCAGTGCTTCAAGATAGGTGGATACGTTATCCAGTTATCTCTACATAAGTAGATTTTTAGTCAGCCTCTCACTTTAAATAATATGCTAAATATGCAGTCCTGGGGGCAAGATTAATGCATAAGCAAAATAGGCTTGTGTCTAGGGCCCAAATGTTTAGAAGGGGTGCTGTCAATTGCTGCCAAGGCATATTTTTGCCTTGGTATGAAAGCTGCTGGCAGAAAGAATGTTTGGACCAGGGGAGGCCAGAACCATGCTGCCCACAAAACTCAGAGTATTCTTCCAGCCTCCTTACGTGGTTTATCAGGTGGCAGGAAGAGTTGGTGAGCAGTATTTCCTCTGCAGTGAGAACCAAGGGGGCTCCAATTGTGGGAATTTTGAAATGCATTTATGTTACGATGAGGGAGGGGGAGGGGGGGGACAATGTTTGCATAGTGCTTATTGAAGTGTTAAATCTGCCCTGCCCTGTAAATTGATACGGTGTTCAGGTTAGGGCTGCTAGTTATGTGATCTATTTTGGCCATATACAGGCAAAATGTATCCATTCATCAACAAAACTTTTCAAAAACAAAGCACTAGCCAGACCCATCAGGGCTGTCCTAAGTACCCTCTTTAATATTGTTTTAGAGCCACTAGCAATTGCCGAACAGCAGAATTCTGAAATTCAAGGCCTCTGCAGGTCAAATGTTAAATATAATTATATGTGGATGATATCTTGTAAGTCCTACAAGTGTCTGCCATTCCTAAACTATTTGATCTTCTGGAAATCTTTTCTGGTATATCTGGCTATAAAGTCAATTAGAGTTATCTTATTTACTCCAAGTGAATTGACCTAGGGTTAAAGAGAATCTTGCTACTTACTCCTTCCACTTGGCTGAAATATACTCTGGGATTCTATTTACTAGGTCCTTTGAGGTTAATGTAGAGTACAGCTGAACACTGAGAAAATCTGAAAGTTGAGGGAGCTTAACTATTGAATGGTCTCTGCTGTATTTATCATGGTAGGAGAAACTTAAGGCTATTGCAATTTTGATTATACCCAAAGTTAACTACTTTGGGATGCTCCCACATACTTTTCCAGATACTCTGCTTAAGAAACTGGATAAAATTTACTAATCTAGAGATTTCTGTGGAATAATAATGTTCTTCATTAAGGAAACTGAAACTTCCTGAAGTAAAAAGGGGTATACATTTTCCCAATTATATAAAAAACCATCAAGGCTTCCTCTTCTGGCATAGAACTCAATTGATACCTACAGTGTGATGATAATATTCCAAGATGAAAAAAAAATATGAATTCCCAGTACCCTATCACTTACTATAGTTCTGGATATGGAGTGTATTATAAACTCAATTCTCAACCTGTGTAAGTAGCAATGTACAAGACTCTGAAAATATTAGAGACAATCCCTTATAATGCTCATATGGTCTAAGCCACTATTTGAAATGCAAGTAAAAATAATTATTTGGCTCTGAATGGCAGATGAAAGCAATATAATCACTGGATTAAGTTTTGAAGAATGTGAAGTCACTTTATTTTTTTGAGTTTACCCAAAAATTCCAGTTATCCAATTTGCAATGGAAACTGTAGTCCCTTATATGATGTGAAGCCCTGCCGAGCGCATCCCAGGATGCACTGGTCAGGGCTGGGTGCCGCCATTTTTGAGGTGGTGCCAATGGAAGAGGAGGGAGGTGGCCAACTGAAGGTAAGGGGTGGGAAAGGGCTGCTAGACTACAAGGTGGGCGGATTGACCTGCTGTACACTGGACCACCAGGGACATCTGAAGGGATGCTGGTGGGGGGGTTAGGGGGGCTGCAGACCCCCTAGATCTCCAGGCCCCCCAAACTTGTATTGGGGTGGTCGGGGAGACTGGAGGTCCGCCAGACCTTTAGCCCCCATTTCACTTTTCTTGGGGTGTGGGTAATTGGGGTCTGGTGGTCCCTTGGACCTCCAACTCTGTGTTTCACAGGTCTGGGCTTTTGACAGCCCAGGCCTGTGAAACAAGTGCAGGAGGATTGTGTATGAGCGCATGCTACCCTATGATCAGAGAGAATTGCATGCTTAAAATTGCATGCAATTATCTCTGATCATAGGGCCAGTAAAGCCCCATGCTGTTCCAGCGCTATTTTTAGAGCCCTGTTTGGAACAGCACGAGGCATTTGATCATCTGCTCATAAGTGTTTTTGAATATTGATCAGCTTGTATTTGATTATTGGCTGGATATGAAGGTGCCTAGAGTACTGATTAGAAATCCAACATGAAATTTTTCCCCATACCACTTATCAGTAAACTAGGGTTTACAACTGAGAACTTCAGAAATAGACATGAAACAGCTGCTGGACTTGGATGACTTGCTAACACTGCTAACATTTCTTGTGTCTAGACTGCGTGAAAGATTTAAGAGGAATGAAGAAGCAATTCTGGTATTGTTGTTATTGTTATTTATATCACCCAAGTGCAGTAAGGTAAACAGGCTTAAGAAGAGAGCAGTCTATCCACTAATGCAACCTGACTTTGATGGGTTAATGAAACACATTGCTTTCCTTGTTGCTGCTGCTGGGACATTCATGGATTCAGTAAGTCTGAGGGCTGCTGCTAAGGAGATTTTCCTATAGTCTAATTCCTCTAAGTGCCACTGTCTACCTCAAGAGAAAACAACCCTAATAAATGCAGCCTTCACTGTAACTGATAGCCAGCTGTAGGAAAGAGCAGACTAACTGACTAAGGAGAAGGGCAAACAGAGGCAAAGGTTAGGCAGCACACAAAAGTCAATAAACTGGATGTCACAATATCCTTGAAACACTTCTTTTTTTCATGTGGAGAACATTTCAGTTTTCAATATTTGTTTCTATCGTCTTTCAAATCTGGCTTTTAAATATAAAATCAAGTACTATGTATTATACTTTTCCCTCACTTCCTCCCACCAGTACCTTATACACATACCCCCAGACTCTATATATTCTGACTTGAGTTGTGTGTGTAAATAAGGTCGCATTCCGATTAACACACAATTTCATTATCTTAACGAGCCAATCAGTGCTGATAATTACCACTTGACAAACAATTATTGACACTAACTGGCATTACTTAGAATATATGCGCATAACTTTCTAAGCATATACTGGATAGCGATGCGCATAAATTCTAAGAACAGATTGAAAAATGGACATAGAATCGGTAGATCATGGGCGTTTCTAAAATCTATACACCCACTCTACACCTAATTTAGGCAACATCAGTCTCACCAAGTTTTACTTGGTGTAAATGCCCACAACTAAATTTAGTTGTGCTGACAGGTGCTAAGCGCATTCTTAAACTGCGCTTAACTTTAGGCATAGTTTACAGAATAGACCTATGCATAATTTTTTGGTGCTGATTTTTAAGGCACAATATATAGAATATATAGAATCTAGCCCACAATGGAAAAAGATATTTAAGGAACTTGGTCCAAAAATAGGAAACCACTTAAGATCATTTTGTCTCCAGTTTAGTATTTAGTCATAAACTCCCCAAAGAAGGAACCCAGTTATCAGAGCTTAATTTCTGGGGAAATGGCCTAGAACACAGTTCCTCCATTTCTTTCCAGACTCTAGAGCAGGGTTGTCCAACCTCGGTCCTTGAGGGCCGCAATCAAGTCAGGTTTTCAGGATTTCCCCAATGAATATGCATGAGATCTATTTGTATGCACTGCCTCCATTGTATGCAAATAGATCTTATGCATATTCATTGGGAAAATCCTGAAAACCAAACCTGGCGAGGGCCAAGGTTGGATACCTTTGTTCTAGAGGAACAGGGGTGTTCTGCTTAAGCCCCTCTCTTCTAGGAAGCCTGTATATCACCAAAATCCAGTTAGGCTTGGTGGTACATCAAATTTTAATAAACTTTAATTGTAATGAAGAGAACAGAGGATATGAGCATGGAGCAGAACAGTCACTCTGCTCCCTAATCCAGCCTCTCTTCTCCTGTTGCTCCTGCTTGTGGTTCATCTAGCCCTCCCATGGTTCCATAGTTTCACTTCCTGTTTGTCAACAAATTAAGCTTTTTGAGACATCAAATACCTATGACCCATTTGGGAGTTTTCATTGCAGGAATTTATGATGAAAGTGACTGTAGGAATCAGCTAGGGGCATGAGATTCAGAGTGAGGTGAGTTAAAAACAGGAGGAAAAAGTTGTGAGGCAGACATATAAGAAAAGAACATAAGTGTTGCCATACTGGGGCAGTCTGAAGGTCCATCAAACCCAGTATCCTATTTCCAACAGTGGCCAATCCAAGTCACAAGTACCTGGCAAGATCCCAAAACAGTAAGACAGATTTTATCAGTGCTTTTTTTGTGCCGGTACGCGACGGTACGGCGTACCGGCACCTTTTTTCTGGGGCTCCCCTGCTTGCTCCCTGCTGTTTGCACCAATCCCTGCCTCGTAAAACTTATTTTTTGGCGAACCGGCAGACTGAAGAAATAAAACAAACAGCTGACAGGCTTGCCTCCTTCGATCGCGTCGGCCGCTTCCTTTCCCTGCATTCTGAGCGCGTCCCGCCCTCCTCTGATGTCATTTCCTTTCCTCGAGGGTGGGACGCGCTGAGAATGCAGGGAAAGGAAGCGGCCGACGAGATCGAAGGAGGCAAGCCTGTCAGCTGTTTGTTTTATTTCTTCAGTCTGCTGGTTCGCGAAAAAATAAGTTTTAGGAGGCAGGGATCGGTGCAAACAGCAGGGAGCGAGCAGGGGAGGGTGAACAAGTGGGGCTGGAGGGTGTTTGGCCAAGTGGGGCTGGGGGGTTGTGTGGCCAATTGGGGCTGGGGGGGGGTTGTGTGGCCAAGTGGGGCTGGGGGGGTTGTGTGGCCAATTGGGGCTGGGGGGGGGGGGTGTGGGCAAGTAGGGCTGGGTGTGTGTGTGTGTGTGGGCAAGTGGGGCTGGGAGGTTGTGTGGCCAATTGGGGCTGGGGTGTGTGTGTGTGGCCAATTGGGGCTGGGGTGTGTGTGTGGTCAATTGGTGCTGGGGGTGTGTGTGGGCAAGTAGGGCTGGGGGGGGGGGGGGGTGTGTGTGGGCAAGTGGGGCTGGGGGGTTGTGTGTGTGGGCAAGTGGGGCTGGGGGGGTTGTGTGGCCAATTGGGGCTGGGGGGTGTGGCCAATTGGGGCTGGGGGTATGTGTGTGTGGGCAAGTGGGGCTGGGGGTGTGTGTGGGCAAGTAGGGCTGAGGGTGTGTGTGTGTGGGCAAGTGGGGCTGGGGGTGTGTGGGGGGGGCAAGTGGGGCTGGGGGTGTGTGTGGGGGGGGCAAGTGGAGCTGGGGGTGTGTGTGGGCAAGTGGGGCTGGGGTGTGTGTGTGGGCAAGTGGGGCTGGTGGTGTGTGTATGGGCAAGTAGGGCTGGGGGTATGTGTGTATGGGCAAGGGGGGCTGGGCAAATGGGGCTGGGGTTTGAATGATCTCAGGGGCAGGTGGAGGCTGGGGCGAGTCACTGGACATTGAAGGGAGGGGGAGGATAGGGGGCAAAGAGAATCGCTGGACATGGAGGGGATGGGATAGTAGGGCAGGGGAGAGAGGAGAATGGAGAATTGCTGGACATGGATGGAAGGGGAAGGCAGGGAAGAGAGAATTGCTGGACTTGGATAGGAGAAGAGGGCAGGGGAGAGAGGAGAATCACTGGACATGGGAGGGGAGGGGAGAGGAGACATGCTGGACATGGATGGAGGGGAGGGAAGATAGGAAGGAGATGCACATGGATGGGATGGCAGGAGAGGAAGGAGAAATGCTGGAAATGGATGGAGAGGAGAGCAGAGCAGGAGATAGAGGAGCATTGCTGGACATGGATGGATAGAGGGTTTGGCGGGGAGAGAGGAGAAATGCTGGACATGGAAGAAGAAAGGAGGAAAGTAAAGAAATAAATGGAAAGGAAGCCCTGGAAACGGAGTTAAGAGAACAGATAGACAGCAGCAGAATCAGACACTTGGACCAGTATGGATAGAAAACAGTCACCAGACAACAAAGGTAGAAAAAAAATTATTTTATTTTCATTTTAGTGTTTGGAATATGTCCAATTTGAGAATTTACATCTGTTGTCTTATTTTGCACTGGGTATACTGGAGCTGTAACATCTTACAGAAATGATTTATAATAAAAAAAAATCACAAGTTATTGTTTTTCTCCTATACTAGTATATTTTCAATGATGTCTGTTTATACGCGCCATGGCTGATATAAGGGGTGTGGCTAATGTGGGTGTGGCTATCATAGGGGTGGAGCCATATGTGGTGACCCCACCCATAATGAGTACCGGCACCTTTTTTTCTACAAAAAATGCACTGGATTTTATGCAGCATATCTCAGAATTAAGCAGTGGATTTTCCTAAGATCCATCTTAATAACGACTTATGGATTTTTCTTTTAGGAAATTATCCAAACTTTTTAAAACCCTGCTGAACTAAATGCTTTTACCACATTCGTTGGCAATGAATTCCAGAGATTTAATTACACATTGAGTGCAGAAATATTTTATCCAGTTTCTTTTAAATTTACTACTGCTTCATTGTGTGCCCCCTAGTCCTAGTATTTTTGGAAAGAGTAAACAAGTGATTCGCATTTACTTGTTCCATTCCACTCAGTATTTATTTATTTATTTTATCATATCTCCCCTCAGCTATCTCTTCTCCAAGCTGAAGAGCCCTAGCCATTTTAGCCTTTCCTCATAGGGAAATTATCCCATCCCCTTTATCATTTCCGTTGCCCTTCTCTGTACCTTTTCTAATTCTTCAGGGATGTCAGATAAAGTGCCGATATCTATCTATGTGAGCCATCAAAAAGCTCTTCCAGACATTCAAAACTGCTTCAATCCATTTTTGTCTTGGAGAACCGAATCAGTGTCTTACTGGAAGAGCCTTTTGATGGCTCACTGAGATGAATAGCAACACTTTATGTGATATCCATGAGGAAGCACATTGTGATACCCCAGGCGAGGGTTGCAGGTGGGCCAGTGAAATACCACAGCCAGACAAAGGGGATATAAACAAAACATGTGTTTATTTAACAGAATTCTGAGGCTTGTTATGTCACAGGCCTACAGCTGCCAAGGGCTCCCAATTTTTGAGAGGGAGATTTTTAGTATATGCCCCCAATCCCACCACATTCTTCCCTGTCCTCACCCACTCTACATAATGGCTCCACCCCCTGGGACACTTCAGTCCCACGGCCATTCTAGAAAATATTTTATTTACACCAGTGACAGCAGGGATGGGTAAGAGAGAGAGTTTCAGTTCACTCTATTAACCCCCTATCCAGCATCTATTCCCCCCAGGGACTTTGAGCGTAAGCCCACTCCAAAATTTTAGCAACTGATTTATTATCAACTAGATAGAGATAAGAGTTTTCAGTTTTGGTACAGTATAAGTCATCACAAAAACAAATATAAGAAAGCAAATGAACTGCATTAGGGGCTTATAGCCCATTTAGTTTATTTATTTGTGAAATTTATATCCCACATTATCCCAAACATGTTTGAGTTCAATGTGGCTTACAATAAACATTATAGGATACATAACAAAGAATAATGCATAAGAAAGTAATTTGTTATAAGAATCCAATTTTACAATACAGTATCATAAATATACTGGGGTAGCTATGGATGTTTAACATTTAGAAAATATATTATGAATGAGAAATTGTACTTGAAGCAAAGAGAAGGTTAATGTTAATAGAGTAATAACCAATTTGAATAATAATTAGTTGTTTCAATGAGGCTTCAATGATTTGAGGATTTTGCAGAATCTAGTATATTCTTGTATAATTCTTATTTTGGGTGGTAAGGAGTTCCACCATTTGGTTCCTAGGTAAGTGAAGTCTGCAGAGTGGACAGTTTTGTAATTTGGGAGGTGTAGTCTGAGATAGTTTCTTGCCTAATATTTAGTGTTTCTTTGAGGTAAGTTTATTAGGTACCATATAGTCTGGAGCTGTGCCATTTAGGATTTCAAAGATAAACGTACATAATTTGAAGATGATTCTCACTTTGATGGGAAGCCAGTGTGATTTGATTAATAAAGGGGAGGCACTTTCAAAATGAGAGATTTTGTATATGAACTTGGCTGCAGTGTTTTGAGCTGTTTGGAGTTTTGTCAACAGGTACTCCTTACAACCAGCATATATGGCATTACAATAATTGAATTGGAATAATGTTAATGATTGTACCAATAATCTGAATGTTTCTGATGAGAAACAGAGTCTTATCCTCTCTAGTTTCCAAAGAGACCTGAAAAATTTTGTGATTACTGAGGAGACTTGAGTTTCAAATGATAAATGTTTGTCTATAATTATACCTAGAATTTTGAGATTATTGTCAATGGGGAATAAAGTGTTGTCAGTTGTGAAACTGTTGTAGTCGTTTTGGTCAACTAGGTTGGTAATGACCATGAATTTAGTTTTTTCTTTATTTAGCTTTAGTTTGGATTCTAAGGCCCAGGTTTCCACCAAATTTAAGCCAAGTTTTGCCTTTTGCAAGATCTCTTGAATGTTCTTTTTGAAGGTTATGTATTTGGTAACATCGTCAGCATATATGAATTTTTGAATCCTGCTGTTTCTAGTCTGTTACCTAGTGGTGACATCATTACATTAAACAGAATGTGAGATAGTGGACAGCCCTGAGGGATGCCACAGTCCGATGACCAAGGAGAGGATAAGCCTTATCCGATAAGGTTCCTTTCATTTTCACTTTGTAAGATCTTGATTTCAGGACTGTGTTTAAACATGAGATCTGCATGAAACAAAATATTTATTTTTAGTTTGACTTATAAAATCACTTGTCCCTGAAACATGTTCAAAACAGAATAATTTGTGAATCTAAAATGTAAACTTCTACAAAATAGATGCAGATGTGATTCCATATGCCCCAATAAAAGGAGAGTTTAATTTTACTTCCATTTAATTTCAGTATAGTCTATCTTTATACACCAGGCTTTTCAAGGTAGACTACAACAGATGGGCCTTTTTTTCATGTTGAGTGCTACACCTTTGGTGTCTCTGAGGTTGGGACCTCCCTCAGAGGAAGATCTCTAAACACCAGCTCTCAGTTCACTACTTACTCACAGAACACTCAAGAAGCTGCTTGCCTAGTAATTTTACGCTTACAGAAATTCTAAATAATCACAAGGCAGAAAGTAGAATCAAAGTGCTGCTCTGAAGAAAAAAATTATTCCAGGTTTCATCAATGCAGACATCATACTATTATCAATGAGAAAAAAAAACACTCACAAAGCTGAAGCGATTTTTGCACTGGAGCAAAACTTTGATAAAACTACTCAATATCTAAGGAAAAGAGGGATTGAACAATAACAACAACAGAAGAACCTATTTTCATAGATTGAAACATTATAGGAGAGCACAAAAGAAACCTTGTCAAAATATGTACACTGGAATGAGTATTACAGATCTTATCCTGGGCAACTATATCAAATCTGGAAATTACTGTGGTAAGACAGCGATGCGTTCTTTACAATACATGGGAAAGAAAATGCTATTGATTACCTGAGACCTTTTTAGAAGAACAGCAAATAACTTTGCCTCAAATGAATAGCTATAGCATTGTGACACTGTTGTGATTATCAGCTCTGGTGGGTAGCTGAGTGAGTGGGCTGCTCACAAGATTCTGGATTCTTGCTTTGAAAGTACTGTGTAATTTGTATTACAAATATAGCAATTGAAACCTTTAACATCTTAAATACAAATTATTTCTTTCTGAGAACAAAATTAATGGTTATGGAACTAACGGGTAGATCCGTGAGCTACAGTCATTCCTAGCTATAATAAAACTGATCCAAGGAGGTTTTAACGGGCAGCATAATAACACTTCCCGAGTACTGTGCTTGCACGCAGTTTTAAAAAAAACATCTATTGTGATACGCTTCCGTCTCATCTGCATAACAGGAAGAGATTTTCTTCTAATAATGCATATAATGCAAGGAGGTCAGACGGCTTTACCTTCCTCGTGGAGAACAGCTTATGAACTTGGCAGCAGGCAAGATCCAGTTCTAATACTAACTGTAAGAGCCATTAAAGTTAATTGGATTGTGTAATTGCATCAGCAGGGTTATCCACAGAGAGTGCAGGAGATGTTATTTGTAAGATTATATATTTTCATTTTTAAAGAAGCTACTCAAAAAAGAAGGAAAATCCACATTGTTGAAGAGGGCTTCCACAATAAGGAACTGTATTTGTATATTTGTTTGACTTGTTACTCATGTGTTCAAACAGACAATTTGAGCTAGGTGCAATCAAGTGGAAAAGTACAATCAATGAATATGTGAGGGTGTCACTAAAATGCCCTAGTAATCTGGTATTTTAATTACATTTTCATTTCATTAACTTAAGAACATAAGAATTGCCGTACTGGGTCAGACCAATAGTCCACCCAGTCTATCATCCTGTTTCCAACAGTGGCCAAGCCAGGTCACAAGTGCCTGACAGGAACCCAAATAGTAGCAAGATTCTATGCTACTAACTTCAGGGATAAGTGGTGGTTTTTCCTATGTCTACCTTATTAGCAGTTTATTGGCTTTTCCTCCAGGAACTTGTCACAACATTTTAAAAACCAGACACGCTAACTGCTGTTACTACATTCTTTGGCAATGAATTCTAGAACTTAACTATTCATTGATTGAAAACAGATGTATTTACCATATAACTTCATGGAGGTCTCCTCTACTCCACTCAGGATTTTGTAGATGTCCTATCAAATGTAGTGGCCAATGGAATTTCAGTTTTGGGTTTGGATTTAGCACTGAAACCAGGGGCGTAGCTACGTGGGGCCATGGGGGCATGGGCCCCCGTAGATTTGGCCCTGGTCAAAGGTGGTGGTGGTGCTGGCGGCATGGGGGGGGGGAGGTCAAAAATGGCGGTGGGGGGGGGGGGGGGGTCAGTGGTGCTGTGGGCGGCTAAAATGTGCCCCCTCACCTCGGGATCTGAACCTCCCTCCAGCCGAAGTCTGGTTACACCCCTGACTGAAACTAGATTGAAATGTGGGTTTGGGTGAAACCAAAACTCACTCTCTCACTGGGATCCAGAATCATTACTACATAAACATCAACATGTTATTTGAATAGCAATAATATGGTATATAAAAAAAGAAATTTAGGGGCCCTTTTATTAAGCTGTGTAGGCACCTACGTGTGCCCTATGTGCATCAATTCAGAACTACCGCCCGGCTACCCCATAGCCTGGGTGGTAATTTCATTTCTTACACGCGCCCGCTGCATGCACTGGAAAAATTCCGATGCGTGGTGCTAGCCAGGCAGTAATTGGCATTGTACGTGTGCTGACGATTACTGCCTGGTTAATGTGTGAGACCTTACCGCTAAGTGAATGGGTGGCGGTAAGGTATCAGGCCCAAAATGGACACGCACCAATTTTCATTTTGCCACACGTCCATTTTTAGCCAAAAAAAGAAAGGCCTTTTTTGCAGGTGAGCTGAAAAATAGACCTGCATGCCCCCAGTACACGCATCTACACCAGCGCAGGCCACTTTTTGGCGTACCTGAGTAAAAGGACCCCTTAGATAGTTTTGTCCTGTAGACCTACTTGCCAGTGGTCACCAGACTTCAAACTTATTGTCCAGACTTGATTTCCAAACTCCAGTAAATTTTGAAAAAGATACAACGCATCTTTATCTTTTTGGGTAATTGTTTAAGGGGTCCTTTTACTAAGCTGTGGTAAAGCAGCTGGGAGAAAGGGCTTTTTTAATGGGCCAGGAAATGGGCATGAGCTAAACTTAAAACTAGTGTGTGCCTGTTTATGGCCTCATCGCCACCCATCAACTTAGCGGTAAGGGCTCACACGTTACCTGCGCGGTAACCATGCAGCATGCACCAACTGCTGATTACCACATGGAATGCTGCCTGCGGTCGAAAATAGAAAGTTATTGTGTACCGCAGGATGCCAAACTCAGAATTACCGCAGGGCACATGCGGTAGCCTGGCAGTAGTGCTGATTCAGTGTGCGCTACCTGTGTGTTAGCCCACCCACACCTTAGTAAAAGGGCCCCCTTAATTTCCTCTTGCCAGTGTGTAAAATACCAGGAAGTGAGCTGGTGCTATTGGGATGAGCAGCAAGGTGGAGTGCTAATTTCTATTTTAATTATATATATATATATATATAGAGAGAGAGAGAGAGAGAGAGAGAGAAATATATATACACTAGTAAAAAAGGCCCGTTTCTGATTTTAATGAAATGGGCGCTAGCAAGGTTTTCCACTGAGTGTGTATGTTCGAGAGAGTGTCTGTGTGAGTGATTGTGTGAGCGAGAGAGAGAATGAATGTGCAAGTGTGTGTGTGACAGAGTGAGGGTGGGTACGACTGTGTCTGTGTGAGTGGGTGTATGTGAGAATGAGTGTTCGCGAGTGTTTATGTGAGACAGTGAGTGTCCTCCCCTCTCCCCCCTCTCATGTCTCTGGACCCCCTCCCCTTTGTTTTGAGGTTTCTCTTCCCCCCCCTCCTGAACCTTGTCCCCCCTCCTGCCAACCAGTGTGTGTTCTCTGTCCCTTGCCCCCTTGCAGCCACCCAGCGAGTGTCCTCTGTCCCCTGCTCCCCCTCCAGGCTCCCAGTGAGTGTTCTGTATTCCCTGCCCCCCCCTTTAGTCATCTTACTTTTGTTCTCTCTTTTTGCCCCTCCTCCAGCCACCCAATGATTGTCCTGTCTCCCCTTGCCCCCTTCCAGCCACCCAGTGATTTTCATGTGTCCCTTGTTCCCCCTCCAGCCACCCGGTGATTATCCTGTCTCCCCTGCCCCCCCTGCCAGCCACCCAGCGATTTTCCTCTCTCTCCTGTCCCCCTCCCCCCGTACAGCCGTCCTGCCTTTTTTATTTGTCCCTTCCCCCCCCCCCCGTTTAGCCTCCCTGTGTTTTTCTTCTTGCCCCGCCCCTTTTGCCACGCCCACCCATCGTCCGTCACCGTTCCCCCCCCACCCATGTCGTCGCTGCTGCCTCTCCCCCTCTCTGTACGCCCCCTCCCAACTGACCTGCCGTATGAGAAACAGAAGATTTTAAGAAGCAAGACGGCACCACAGGCAGCCAGCAGGCATTGGCTGTACACTCTGATGCTGCTCCTCCTCTAGCCTGACGTCAAGGCTAGAGGAGGTGCAGCTTCAGAGTGTTCAGCCAATGCCTGCTTGCTGTTTGCTTTGCCATTTTGCTTCTTACAATCTTCTGTTTGTGTTTGGGGGGGGTGGGGCATGCTCTGTTGCTTTGGGCTCGTGGGGGGGGGGGAGGTGCAGCGAGCAACGCTTTGGGCTTTGAGGGGTCTGGTGGGCTTTGTGGGTGGTCTGTGTTGCTTGGGGGGTGGCCAACGTTGGTTTCCACGGTTCCAGGTAGCCTCAGAACGTTGGAGGTGAGAATTATTATATAGGATATATATATATATATACTGTATATATATATATATATATATATATATATATATAAAAACTCAAAAATTTAGCTCCTTTGTAGTGTCTTTTCAAAAAGTTGCAACTCATATGGAAAAAAAACAAACCTGAAGTTTTTATTTATTTGTGACATTTATATCTCACATTATCCCAAACAAGATTGAGTTCAATGTTGCTTACAATAAACAGTATAAGCTACATAACAAATAGTAATGCATAAGAAAGTAATTTGTTGTAAGAATCCAATTTTACAGTACAATATCGTAAACATACTGGGATAGCTATGGATGTTTAACATTTAGAAAATCTATTATGAATGAGAAATTGTACATGAGACAAAGAGAAAGTTAATGGTAAATAGTGTAATAACCAATTCAGGTAATAATTAATTGTTTTCTCATAATGTTCTAATTTAGTTTAAACACTTTGAATTAAAAAAAAACCCATAAAAAAACATACCGGTAGATGCAGTGATCTATATCAATGTCTATTTTCCTTGATTAATTTTATCATTACGTTAATATAATTTCAATTATATTTGAATATGCAATGAGGCCAATATTACTTTTATTATTTATCAGGATAGGCAGGTTATTAAATTTTGTTGCTTTGTTTATGTTATGTTATGTTTACATACTGGATTGGCATACTAGAGTCACTGACAGTGCCCGGCACAGCATGGGATACCACTGTTACATACCTTTAGCATAATTTTAGCATGTGGGAAGTTTACAAGGCAGTGGCAAATGAATTGTGTCCAGTGTAAATTCTGAGTTATTTAAAAGAGGCTTGGTTCATTAAAATTTGTGCACACCAAATCAATTTAAAAGCATGTTAACCTATGAATTAACATGTGCTAAGAAGATTGAGCATGCATTAAAACCCTTTATTAAAAATAATGTATGAAGTGACAAAAAAACCAAACCAAAACAAACCAAAAAAATATGAAAATCAAGAACCCCCCCCCCCCCCACACACACACACACACCAAATGAACTAAAAGATGAAGTAAAAACAATTATCCTGTGCCCATTTCTATTAAATAGGGGACAATTGTAGAAACAGGAATCACCTGGTCCATTGTAAGTGAGTCTCTCTGGAGAGAAGTGGTCACAAATGTGTAACTAGTAGGGACAGGCTTTGAAATCCTGCTTTCATTTACATTATTTATCATTTCTTAAATCTGCTATACCACTTTCATTGTGAACAAAACAAAGTGGTGTACAACAAAAGCAGTGAGAACACATTTTGCAAAACGTCCAAAGTCGGACTTAGACATCATATCAAAATGGCCCTCTTTGTCTCATTAATCCATGCTTTTGAATATGCTCTGTAATTTTGTTCTTTATAATAGTCTCTACCATTTTGCCCAGCACTGACATCAGGCTCACTGGTCTATAATTTCCTGGATCACCTCTGGAACCTTTTTTAAAAAATTGGCATTACATTGGCTACCCTCTATTCTTCTGGTACCATGTTACATATTGCTAACAATAGCTCTGCAAGTTCATTTTTCAATTCTGTTAGTACAGAAAACTGCCTCAGTACACCTAACTTGGGTGTCAGTATTTACACCAGCTTTCAGCAGGTGTAAGTCTGGTGCCCAAGGTTAAGCACAAGAATTGGCACTAAGTGCAATTCTGTAAAGAGCACACACTTTTCATAGAATCACACTTAGCACTGATTTTCCGGTGCTGAATTTTGAATTCCATTTATAGAATTCTCTCCTATGTGTCTTAGAAATACTGCAAGAACTATTTTTCTGGCTAAGGCTTATCAATAAAGATTGCATAATATTGCAAAGATGTTGCATAAGTACAATTATGCAGTTTTGATTTATGTCTGAAAGGAGTTGATTCTTTGTTTTCTTCCTAATGCTTTTCGAACATAAGAATAGCTACACTGGGTCAGACCAATGGTCCATGTAGCCCAGTATCCTGCTTCCAACAGAGGCCAAGTACCTGTCAGAAACCCAAATAGTAGAACTATTCCATGCTACCAATCCCAGGGCAAGCAGTGGTTTTCCCCATGTCCATCTCAATAACAGACTATGGACTTTTCCTCCAGGAACTTGCCCAAACCTTTTTTAAACCCAGATATGCTAACCGCTGTTACCACATCCTCTGGCAGTGAATTCCAGAGCTTAATTATTCTTTGAGTGAAATATTCCCTCCTATTTGTTTTAAAATTATTTCCATGCAATTTCATTGAGTGTCCCCTTGTCTTTGTACTTTTTGAAAGAGAGAAAAATCGATTCACTTCTACCCTGACCTCCCTTTTCAATGCCATTACCATTTGGCCTGAATCCTAATCCATCATCCATTAGATGCTAATGTTACATTAGTGTGAGCTGACTGAGGAATATTCTCCCTAGTGTATGATCTTGACAAATCACGTGGCATGTTTGAACAAAAATAGCCAGGTCTTCCTATGACTCTCATTTAACCCTATCCCCTTCCAATGCCCCCCCCCCCCCTTCTCCTTGTTTACCATCTGATCAATTTCCCAGTGGCAGTCAGAGAAACTGAAGGTTTGAAATACTGAAATGCTTAGAAGCTGCAAACTGTGAAAATCTCACCAATTCTTCCAAACTAGAATTGGTACCCCTATGTTTTCCATGGACACGTTGTCAACAGCCAAAAAGGTTGAAGAGATTAGAACTTATCTTTTATTACTATTATTAATAATAATAAATTGCTATAATTTTATTTTATTTTGGGACATGATATATTCATTTGGCAGTTTGACTGTTATAAGAGAAATTCTATAAATTAGTATCTAACAATAGGTGCCAATTGGACACATACCCCTGATATTCAGCCTGTGGTGGGCAGCGCTTTTGCTGTCTGCCACCAGGGTTAAACCAAGATATTCAATGCCAGTCTACCTCTGGTGACCAGCATTGAATATGCGGTTTCATTTTCGACCATGGCAACTTAATTGTTTAAGCCAATATTCAGCACTAACTGATTAAGTGCTTAGCAGTTAAAGATAGCCCTATTTATGCGGCCTATTGTAACCACTAAACAGAGCTGGTTTGGAGCTGAATATCCACGCCTAACTGGCTATGTCATGTGATATAGTCGCTAACCGTGGATATTCAGTGGGAGATAAACCAGTTATCTCCAACTGAATATCCATAGTTAGGCGCTAAAATGCTATTTAGCTGACCAGGAGCTGTTCCTGGCTGGTTAAATGGTTTTGAATATCGTGTGCATAATATATAGATTAAAAACTCCTACATGTGTGATTGGCTCCACAAATTGGCATTATGGGCCAGATTCTATATAAGGCACCTAAAAAATCTGATTGGTAAACGTTTCTGCATAAACGTATTCTATAAGCAGCATCTAGATTTAGGTGTGGTATACAGAATATGCTTAGCTGATATCTCAGCACCTAAAACTACATTCCTCCATTTACTCCAATGAAAATGTGACGTAAATCCCCGCGTGTAGATTTACTGGGCCATATTCTATAACTATGTGCTTAAATTTAGGAACGTCCATGGAATGCACATTTTCCTGCCCACAGCCATGCTCTTTTTGAACTGCGCACATTAGAATTTAGGCGTTCATTATAGTATACGTTTAGCGAGTTGTGCACGTAAATTCTAATTATTGCCAACTAGTGTTTATTTTTGCTTGTTAAGTGCTGTTATCAACACTGATTAGCTTGTTAAGCCAATTAAGTTATGTGCATTGTTATAAATATGCCTGGATTTTGGCGCAGATCTCTAGGTGAGCTATGTAGAATCCGGGCGTATGTGTGTACTTGCTAGGCACTATTCTATAACCATACGTGTCAAAATCACTTGGGTCAAATTCAGTAAATTGTACCCAAATATGGGCAGTGAAAAAAAAATCAATACTAGGTGCTTTTCTATAAAGGGTGATCCGGGGTGAGCGCTCTTTATAGAATAGTGTTGGATGCTTAATTCCACGCCAAACTATGGGTGCAAGGCTTTATGCCAGCTAAAACCTGATAGAAATCCTGGTACATAAGTTAGGCATGGATCCCTGGTGTTCAGTAATATTGTGTGCATCTTTAGTGAATTCCCAACCCACCTATATCTCTCCCGTAGCCATACCCCCTTTTGAGTTGCGGGCTATAAAATTCCTGTGCAGTTCTTTATAGAATAGCACTTAGCAAGATGCTCGTGCAAATCCAAATTGTTGTCAACACCAGTAGTTGCTAGTGTCCAATTATTGGTGCTAATTGGCTCGTTTTGTTTATTCAAATTTAATATATTGCCTGACTATTACAGATCACGGTGGTTAACATAAAATTACACTTTTCAAAGAAAGGAACACCAATTTTATTAACAGTAAAGTCCTAACCACATTCAAGACACTCGCAACCAGTGTAACAACATAAAAGTATTGTCTTCCCATTAACAGATTTCTAATAAATCCTAAGGGGCCCTCTGGCCTGCGCCGTTGTAGGCGCATATTTTGGACACACGCAGGTCCATTTTTCAGCGTGCCTGGAAAAAAAGGCCTTTTATTTGTGGCCAAAAAAGGACGTGTGGCAAAATTAAAACCAGCGTGCATCCATTTTCAGCCTGAGACCTTACCGCCACCCACTGATTTAGCAGTAAGGTCTCATGCGTTAACCGGGTGTTAATCGTTAATGTGCATAAACTGCGATTACTGCCAGGTAAGCGCCACACAGTAGAAAATAGAGAATATTTTCTACCGCATATTTTGGACGCACGTCAAAAATGGAATTACCGCCCGGGGCGAGCAGTAGCTGGGCAGTAGTTTCAATCTGACACACGTTGGATGTGCATAGGATCCTACGCACCTTAGTAAAAGGGCCCCTAAGTTCCTCTTGTCCAATAAAAGGAAAATTCCTGACTAAAATAGTAGCTTTTAAGCATGGTCTTGAACTCCTTAACCAATTTAGTTGCACACACATCTCAGAACAGTGTGCAATTTTGTTCACATAAATTTGTGTGTCATTTATAGAATTGCCCTTGTAGGACTAGATTCTATATATTATGCCTAAAAAATCCATGCCGAAATGAAATTCGCTTAGGCGTATTCTATAAAGTATGCTTTAATTTAGGTGTACTTTATAGAATAAGCCTAAATTTCTGCATGGTTCATAGAATACACCGAGCGCTGGTCCACGTGACTGAATGTAGTCATGGTCAATTACACCAAGTAAAACCTGGTATAAATCCCAAGGCCTAAATTAGGCAGGTCTATTCTATAACAACGCACATAGATTTTAGAAATGCCCATGACCCGGCCATTCCGTGCCCATAACCAAGCCCACTTTTCAACTGTGACTTATATTTACATGCACCACGTTACAGAATACGCTTAGCAAGTAGTGCTTGTAAATTCTAATTAATGCCAATTAGTTCTGAAAATTTGGTTGTTAACATCCAATTATCGGCACTGATCAGCTTGTTAACTAATTAACTTATACACATTGTTATGGAATGCGCTTCGATTTCCTTGCAGAAATCTCAGAGAGATATATAGAATCCCAGAGTTAGTGCGTAGGGTGCACCTATGGGTGGGAAGTGGGCAGTGCATGGGAGTGTCTATGACTTACTCAGGTAAGTAATAGAACACTGTAACTTGTGTGCACTTCAGGGCATGCTTAGGCTCCAACAGTTACGACTGCTATTGACTTGGCATAACTGTTGGTGCTTAATTTTAGGTGCACTAATGCCAACTTAAACTACTACTGCCCGATATCAAGTGCTATTTAACTCACCAGGAATGGCTTCTGGCCTGTTAAATAGCCTTAAGCTGGCTAAGTGCTTATTCAGTGTGAGATAGCTGGCTATTTTGGCTGAATATCGGTGCTTAGCAGGTAGCTCGGTCATCAGCTATGTCAGGTGACGTAGCCAGTTAGCTCCAATATTCATCGGCTGACTGACTACGTTTAGCGCTCAGATAGACTTGCATAAATAGCAGGTCTATCTTTTTCGAGCAACAACAGTATGGGAGCATGCCACACTTCTTGCGCTGAGCTCCCATCCTTTTAATAGAAGCAATTCCACTGGTTTTTTTATCCATCTGGTACTATTTTCTACCAATTACATATGATTAAAACTACAATATACACCATCTAGACTGTTGGGTGTAGATCACTACATAGCCCCCGGCGGAGCCCCTTTGAGCGAAACACGGCCTGTGTCGAGCATTTTAACTGATTGTGATTCAGCAATAAAGTATGTTTTGGACTTCTCACTGATCTGGCATTAAGATTTTCAGGTTTGGTGCTGACTGCAGGAGGTAGCCGGACTCCCTCCCGCAGTCTCAGTGTCGGCCGTTATTCTATAATTGAACCTTAGCACGCAGAATTGCTGCTAAGCAAATAGCATTGGGCCAACTAAATCTTGATTTCGATATATCAAATCACCATCAATGTGTTATTTTATGTTCCATATACTTTAACCTGTCAGAAATGAATATTGTACTTGTCTTTTTTTCCTTGGAGTGAAATACATTATTTCTTCAGTATTCAGATTAAAATCATCAGATGCATGCATGTGTGTTCGGTCTAGTTTGTTTGTAAAATAAATTGTTCCTCATGTCTGTGGGTAGCCCAAAGACAGTGAATGATACATACCAAATTGTGAAAACAATTGTAATATTGCATGGAGTTACACCTAACTTTGTATTACCAGATTTAAGTTACATAAAAGATCAGGTCATTCATGTCCATTACCAGTGTTTTTATATTTTTCTAAAACAACAATGGTATATAGATCCATCACACGATCTGTTTTTTACAAATGACCATCAGCATGTTTGGGTAGAGTTGGGTCACTCTTATAATGCGTATTGTTGCATTTTGGAGGAAGGATCTGCATTCCTAAGAGGACTCTTCCCTTTCAGAATTCCGTAGCCAGGCAGGCACATAAAGCCACAGTGTGAGCTTTTTGATGATTTATTTAGCGGTGAGCACAACATACCAGCTCTAATTTCTTGCCTTTTTGCATGCAGAAAATGTTTAAAGAGTTTGAAAGTAGCTTCTCCATAGCTGATGTCATTATTATAAATCTCCAATGCATTCATCCCAGTGAAAATTGATTAGCACAGAAGACACTCATGAAAGCTAACCCTGGACGTGGAGATTCCAAAGAATTTAACAAGGCCATAATAAAACACCC
This sequence comes from Microcaecilia unicolor, assembly GCF_901765095.1. Classification (NCBI taxonomy): domain Eukaryota; kingdom Metazoa; phylum Chordata; class Amphibia; order Gymnophiona; family Siphonopidae; genus Microcaecilia; species Microcaecilia unicolor. The sequence goes on from NW_021963841.1 coordinate 27,344, forward strand.
CCATAGTTTCTTCAAAAAGTGGCATGGAAAATAAAATGCAGGCAATATATTATGACAAGTCAAAGATGGGACCAACTCAGGAAGGTCCTGATGAAAGATGGAGAGGTCTACTTACTAAGCTGTGTTTCTGATTACCATTACAGTTAGCATGCTAATCGCTAATGTGACACTTTAGCAGATAGGGTGAGCTAATTTCTGCATTAAAGAGTGGTAAATTGGCAGGGACTCTGCCTTACGGTTACAGTGCATTAACTCTTAAAGAGTCAGATAACAGCACGGTTAATGCCACAGGCATCGCTATATAATGTTATCTGTCATTTATTTAATGCACAATAGGGAATTTTTCTGTGAATTAAGTGAATGACAAAATTTGGAAGTAGAGGCCAACCGATTACCTCCGGGTACATACCGTATATGATGTATATGACGACACACTGGGGTGGGAACTATTGTCGGCTGCTGTGGTAGCCCAGTGGTACTTCCTTTTTAACGAGTGGTAAGCCGCATTGGGTCTCAACTCCTCCTCCTTCATTATCAGCTCCTATAACTTCTACTCTGTAATGTATAGTTAGCTTGGTTTTGTCTTTCTACCTTGTTCTTTATTAACTATGGGCCCTGTTTACTAAGCCACATTATAGGTGTGTTAGCATTTTTAATGCATGTTAACCATCTATGCACGTTAACCGTGTATGCACCTACAATATCGTTATAGGCGCCTACACTGTTAGTGCACACATTAATTGTAGGCGCATTAAAAAATGCTAACGTGCCTTAGTAAACAGGGTCTTATATTTCTTTGAATTGTACATAAGTACATAAGTAATGCTACACTAGGAAAAGACCAAGGGTCCATCGAGCCCAGCATCCTGTCCACGACAGCGGCCAATCCAGGCCAAGGGCACCTGGCAAGCTTCCCAAACGTACAAACATTCTGGAATTGTGGATTTTTCCCAAGTCCATTTAGTAGTGGTTTATAGACTTGTGCTTTAGGAAACCATCTAACCCCTTTTTAAACTCTGCTAAGCTAACCGCCTTCACCACGTTCTCCGGCAACGAATTCCAGAGTTTAATTACGCTTTGGGCGAAGAAAAATGTTCTCCGATTTGTTTTACATTTACTACACTGTAGTTTCATCGCATGCCCCCTAGTCCTAGTATTTTTGGAAAGCGTGAACAGACGCTTCACATCCACCTGTTCCACTCCACTCATTTTATATGCCTATATCATGTCTCCCCTCAGCTGTCTCTTCTCCAAGCTGAAAAGCCCTAGCTTCCTTAGTCTTGTTTTTACTTTGTGGACTTGAGATACAACTATCACTTTATTGGTTTCTATATTTCTTTTTCTCTTTTCCTGTTTGTACAATGAGGATTAAGATGGAATTTTAAGTATAATATTTCCTCTTTTATGCTTAATGTAATTCCTTATTAATTGTGATATTGTTTCTTTTCTGTTCAAGAGTTTTCTTGTAATCTGTTTGAAATTGCTTAAAATAAAATAAAAACAACTGATTAAGGACAAGCATGATAGATTCTTCCTAAAATAAGTTAAAGGAGTCCAGACATTTGTCTACACTGCAGACATTATTTCAGCACAATTCAGAATAAAAGAGAACATTGATGTCACTGAATGCAAGGACTATATGCTCTGAAAAATTGCAATCAAGAGCAATACATTTCTCAAATTATTTTCTAATATATAAACTTCATTTTATTGTAATACCATTTTCCTGCTAACATTATAAGCTAACCAATACTTGTGCTTGAAAACAATCTTCAGGTTCCTTTCGCATAGCTTCTGCATGTCACAAGTTTGATTAAAACACCGTATCTTCATTATACCCAACAGAGCCTGGAAATTCTTTAGAATCACATAAACAGTATCCAAGCCAGAATATATATAATAATTTAAATAATGAAAGACCATATTTTACCTCTAAGCAAAATAGCCCCTGCACACATGGACCTCAGCTAATGAAAACAAACTAAAAGCCACAGTGCTTTTACAATGGCTGATTTTGCGCCACATTTGAAGTGACAGCTGATGTCATATCTTTGCAGAGAGGCTAATTCCTAAGGAGTTTTAGGGGTGTAGCCATGGGCAGGCCTGGACGGGCCCAGGCCCAGCCACTTTCCCTCCAGGCCTGCCCATCCAACATCCTTTGCTCGCTGTCACTGCCTTTTCTCCCGCGTCTCCGGGTTTGGCCGTCCGGGAGGCAGCGTTGCCTGCGTTCCTGCCTGCCCTGAAATAATTCTTCTCCCCAGGCTCCGCTGCATCGGTCCCCGCATTCTCTTTTTCGCCCATCGCGCAGCGCTGCCATTCACACAGGCAGCTCCGCTCCCCCCTGCCACGTCCATCTGGCCCTACATAAATAGGAAGTGCATCAGAGAGGGCCGGATGGACGCGGCAAAGGAGAGCGGAACTGCCTGTATGAATGGCAGCATTGCACGATGGGCGAAAAAGAGAATGCAGGGACCAATGCAGTGGAGCCTGGGGAGAAGAATTATTTCAGGGCAGGCAGGAACGCAGGCAATGCTGCCCCGGATGGCCGTACCCAGACTAGAATATGTCAGATTTGAAATGTACATCCTGCCAGAGCTGGTGTTAGATATGTCTGGGGCCCAAGGCAGATATTTAGGAGGGGACCCCAAAGCTTACTAACAGGCTGCACCTTCTACAGCTTCCAGCTGGCCTGGGGTTCTCTCTGGCTAGGGGGGCAAACGCAGTTGCCCTAGTTGTACCTCCCCTAACACTGTCTCTTGCATGTGATTTTGCACAGTATAGGAGAAAATGCATCTCTTTGTATTTCTCTGTGCTGTACTAAATGCAAGGTCTGGCCTCTTGGGATTTTGATTTAATTTGTTTATGGTTTGTGATCACTTATTCTGTATTTGGCATTTGTGTTCTGTGTGTGTGACCAAAGTATTCTGTTAGCATCAATTTTCTACGTAGTATTCTATAGTACTTTGGCTTGTTCAGTTTTCTTGATGTATTGATATTTTAAGGCCCCACTGTCATATTTAGGGCATATTTGGAGGAAGCATATGTGTGTTGGTGGACCGTGGCTTAGTGGAGGATGAAACCCTCTTATATTTCCCCTAGCTCTCAATGTTGCCTACAGCCACTGAAGCCAGCACTGCTACTTCCATTGAAGTTATTGGGAGTGGGGTAGGTGTGTGGTAGGCGTAGGGGGCGTGGGCAGGGCATATCCGGTGGCAGGTGTTTCTCTAGTGCCCATCCATCCAACCTGTTGGCACACCCAAAAATTGCCTTCTGGCTATGCCACTGAGGAGTTTATCATCCCAAATTTACAGACTTAAATTTCTGCTAAAATTTTGTATCAAAAGTATTTATTTGGAGCAGTCTATTTACCATATAAACTACTTTGCAAGGTCATAACTGCATTACTTGCAATCGCATTACAGAAAAAAAAAAGAAAGCAAAGAGTAGCTCCCTCCTCTCCCCAGACTATCCTACAATCCCTTGCGGTCTAGTGGTGTAGTCAGGGAAGGAGTGATACCCAGTCACAGTTGTCCATGTCATCTCTAATCTCAAAATGGCTGCTGTAACTCTTGTGGCAGTCTTGTGAGATTGCTACTAGAGGTTATGGCAACCATTTAGTGAGCTGAACAAACATGGACAGGAGCGACTGGGGATCATTCCTAACATGCCTACACCCCTAGACAGCCAGGGATTGTAAGATAGGCCTGAGGGGGGCACCTACAGGTTGGTAGGGGGGGCGGGGAAGGCAACTCCTGTTTGGAAGGGAGTGGGAAGGAAGGAGACAGAACAGGACCAAGCACAAATTTTCAGCTTCCATGGAAAACACACAGTCAGTTTTGGCTGAAAATGAAACCATGGCCATATGCTTTTGACCAAAAACAAAACCAGGCAGAAAAAGGATTTTGGGCCAGTTTTGGCACCATAACTGAAATTCGGTTAGCCTGTAGTTGGAAGTGCCCCCAATAGTTAAAGTGGAGGCTTTGCAGATACCACACATTAAATTTTGGCCATTAAATTGCAATAACTGCAACCTTTTACCAGAATTTAGTAAATAGGGCCCATAGAGCTGAGAAAAAGCTTGTGAACTTCCTAGACTGGTCAAGCAAGGAACTGGGATTTTTTTTAAAGGTAGGCATGGGAACAAGGGATAGACCTTCAGGAAGGTGGGGGGGGAGGGGGCAGTAGGTGAAGGCATCAATACCTCTGAGGCAGGGAACTTGGGGAGAGATTACTACTACTACCTATCATTTCTATAGCGCTACTAGACCTACGCAGCGCTGTATACTGGACATAAAGAGAAAGTCCCTGCTCAACAGAGCTTACAATCTAATTAGGACAGACAAATAGGACAAATAGGAGATAAGGGAATTAGATTCAGGATAGGAGGCTTATATTGGGGAGGAGGTACTTAATTTGAGAGGGGGCCTCAGGAGAGGGTTTGTACGTCATATAGTCCCCGATTCTACCCATGCTACAGATTTCATAATGCATCATGATAGGCTTATCAGAAAGCCAGGACTGTGCAAAACATCTCCCTGCATGATCTGAGTAACTTGGCTCTGTTAAAACTACTGTAAGCACTCAAAGTTGGCTAAATTCTTCTATGATTTTTAAAAAATATATATTTAAATGACTGACCAGCTCATTTTTGAAAGAGATCCCCGGCCATCTTCCGACACAAATCGGGAGATGGCCGGTGATCTCCTGAAACCAGCCAAATCGGTATAATCAAAAGCCGATTTTGGCCGGGTTCAACTGCCAAATGCTTGTTGGTTCAAGGCTGGCTCATATGCTCTGCAGATATTACCAAACCTGCCCATAAAGGGGAGAGACAGGAAGTTGACATTTAAGGTTTGTTTGTTTTTTACTGTCTTTTGAGTTAGAAACAATATGAAACTTTTCAAATGAATGTACAGTTGCATGGAAATGCTTTAAAAACAAATAGGAGGAAATATGAGAGTTAAGCTCTGGAGCTGGTTGCCAGAGGATGTGATTTCAGTAGTTATTTTTATTTATTTTATTTTTGTTACATTTGTACCCTGTGCTTTCCCACTCATGGCAGGCTCAATGCGGCTTACATGGGGCAATGGAGGGTTAAGTGGCTTGCCCAGATAAGTGTAACTCTGTTAAAAAAAAAAGGTTTATACAAATTCCTGAAGGAAAAGTCTATAGTCTGGTTTTGAGACAGACGTGGGGAAGCCACTGCTAGATGGACCATTGGTCTGACCCAGTATGGCTATTCTTATATTCTTATTGAACATCTAAGGTGTGGAATAGGCTTGGTAAATATCCCTGATGAGTTTTAGCTTGTCATTTTGGGTTAGAAATGAAATGAATCAACTTAGAACATGTCATTTACATTCCTCAGAACACCCCTAATATATTCTAGCCATCTTTTCCACTTTGTTGATTAAACTCTAAAGTAAAAGAAACCTTATTTAGGCAGGGTTTTTAATCTTATTTAAATATTTAGCAAAATCCTGATTAGTGATTTGCTATGTTCACTCTGATATTTACATTAAGAAGTTGGAGATTTTAACTATAGGAAACACTTCTCTGGGGCTATGTGAGGCAGATGTAATTTCTCCTTAGTTTCCAATTAAGTTTTAAAAGATCTAAGGCAGTTATATATTCTTGTTTAATAGCAATCATTTTGACTATCCTCCATTTTTGCTCACATCTAACTTTCTGTCTCTCAATGCCTGAGTGAACCATGGAAAATTATATGATCTCTTCAAAGATACTGTATGCACAAGGGCAATAGTATCTAATAGGGCCAGACTACAAAGACATGCATAAACGTTTCCAACTCATGAACAAACTACTTGATACCACAACCAACACAGACACCCCATCAGTAGAAAACCTTGCTAAATACTTTAACGAAAAAATTATAAAGCTGCTACCACGCTACCAATCAATACCACCGACCACGAAAAATTCATTGATCGTTTGGACCCAATGAATCCCCGATGAATATTCAGTAGACCGAATCTGGACAAACTTCGATCTACTCACCGATGAAACCATCACCCAAGCGATCAACAGGTTCACCAAATCTCACTGCAAACTGGACATATGCCCTAACACCCTAATAAAATCCGCCCCTCAACGCGTCATAACAGACCTCACGCTGCACCTAAACTATATGTTACAACATGGACTCTTCCCTAAAGATAAAGGAAACATACTACTCACCCCAATACCTAAAGATTCAAAGAAAAAAGCAAATGACATAACCAACTACTGCCCGGTAGCATCTATTCCCCTAGCGGCCAAACTAATGGAAAGTATGGTAACCAAGCAACTTACCGACTACTTAAACAATTCTCAGTATTACATGAATCACAATCAGGATTCCGTTCCAACCACAGCACCAAAACAGTACTAATCACTCTCCTAGTCAAATTCAAACAAGCAATTGCAACTGGCAACAGTGTACTCCTCCTACAATTCGACATGTCGAGCACGTTCGATATGGTAAACCATAAAATACTATTAAACATCCTAGAATACTTCGGGATTGGAGGAAGTGTACTTAATTGTTTCAAAGGTTTCCTGACCGCAAGAACATACCAAGTAATATCCAATTCGAACACATTATCACCATGGAAAACAGAATTTTTTTTTAAAATTACATTTGTACCCCGCGCTTTCCCACTCATGGCAGACTCAATGCGGCTTACATATACAGGTACTTATTTGTACCTGGGGCAATGGAGGGTTAAGTGACTTGCCCAGAGTCACAAGGAGCTGCCTGTGCCTGAAGTGGGAATCGAACTCAGTTCCTCAGGACCAAAGAATGCAGAGTACCCCAAGGATCACCGCTCTCACCAACCCTTTTCAACCTAATGATGACACCTCTAGCCAAATCGCTATCCAACAAAGGTCTCAATCCTTACATCTACGCAGATGATGTTACGATCTACATCCCGTTCAAACATGATCTAGCAGAAATCACAAATGAAATCAATCACAGTTTCCAAATCATGAATTAATGGGTGGATGCATTTAAATTAAAACTCAACGCAGAAAAAACACAATGTCTCATCCTCTCATCACAATATAATATGAACAAACCCACCACTATAAACACCCCAGAATACTCCCTTCCTGTTTCAGATAACCTGAAAATTCTTGGAGTAACAATTGACCAAAATCTTACACTAGAAAGCCATGCGATAAATACAACAAAGAAAATGTTCCATTCAATGTGGAAACTCAAAAGAGTAAAACCTTTCTTCCCAAAGGAAGAATTCCGCAGCCTGGTACAATTAATGGTGCTAAGCCACCTAGATTACTACAACGCAATTTATGCCGGATGCAAAGAAGAAATCATCAAGAAACTCCAAATGCCCAAAACACAGCAGCCAGACTCATATCTGGAAAAACGAAATAAGAAAGCACCAAGTCCCTAAGAGAAAAATTACACTGGCTCCCACTCAAAGAGCGTATTACGTTCAAAATCTGTACTCTTGTTCATAAAATCATTCACGGCTAAGCCCCGATCTACGTGTCAGACCTCATAGACTTACCAACCAGGAATACAAAAAGTTCATCATGCACATTCCTGAATCTCCATTACCCCAGCTGCAAAGGACTAAAATATAAATCAACATATGCATCCAGCTTCTCCTACATAAGTACACAACTATGGAATGTGCTACCATATGCCATAAAAACAATGTACGACTTAACAAACTTCCGAAAATCACTAAAAACCAACCTGTTCAACAAGGCATACCACAACGATCCATCCTAAATTCCAGTCAACAAAACTTATACCAGAACTGGACATAACCAAACTCTTTATACCTGATTGCCTCATCAACTTGTCACAAATGAACTTTAACACAACACCACTCTATTTCTTATCCCGATAATGAATTCTCTATACTTGACTGCTAATCTACTTGTTCACTTATGAACATTTAATGCAATACCAATTTGTATTTCCTCATGCCGGAAATGGTGATCGCCATTATGGAATAATGTAAGCCACATTGAGCCTGCAAATAGGTGGGAAAATGTGGGATACAAATGCAACAAATAAATATATAAATAAATACTGATCTCACTGCCTTACATCAATCTTCAGTTTTGAGAATTTCAATCTTGCCCTTTTTGTACATCATAAGTTCTATGAACTTACTCAAATTAATTTCAGAATTTTTGACATCAACTTCATGTTTCTGGAATCATTCTTATTTATTTTCCATCTTTAAGTCGCAATAAAAAAGAACTAAAAAATTATCCATCCCCAGAACCAGTTCAATAAAAAGAAAATTGTCTCCAGATAATTTAGATTCTGTTAGAAACACTACATCCAAGATACAACCTTGTTCAAGTGTGACTGCTGAAACTATTTGATGTAAACCCTAATGAATTCATCCCTTCTATAAAATCTTTAGCACAGCGTGACCGCCGTGCAAATTAAAAATTCCTAAAATTATAAACTGGTGCATGTCCTTTAGTAATACAATAGAATCTACATAATGAAGGCAATTTACAGTAACATAATAGATGACGGTAGATAAAGACTTGCACTATCTATCCAGTCTGCCCAGTAAGATAAACACATAGCATATGATGCAATATAACATATATATTCTTGATCTTGATAACAGGGTCCTGCAGATAGGTTCCGGGAGCCTATTCTATAAAGGAAAGTAGGCATCTAATTGTCTTTACAGAATGCTAGTGTAACCAGGTTTAAATGCACGCAGCATTTAAACGCACATAGAGCTACAGAGCTGGTGTAAATGCTTGTGCTTAAGTGCCAGAGATATGCAGGTAACTTATATTATTCTATAAGTTACATTCATAAGTGGAAGTCCCATCCATGCCCCACCCTGACTCCAGCCTTGGGCATGCCCCTTTTGCAAATACATACTATCCAGGACACATGTGGATTTACAGAATAGTACTTAGGTAGAATATCGGCATGCATATGCATATGTGCAAACATATGTGTGTATGTATATTAGAGGTGTAGCCAGCAGCTCATTTTTGGGGGGCCCAAATGTGGACTGGGGGCTACACATTCCTCTCTGCTCTCTCCTCCCCTTCTCACATAAAATATTTTACCTTTGCCAGAGGAGATGTCCAAGCCAGACTAGCTGAAAAGCTCAGTAGCCCAAACCTCCCTTATTATGAAGACGTCGGTGGTGTGATTTCCAGCCACTGATGCTGGCACTCCTCATGCATTCTCAGTTCATACACTTGACCTGATCATGTACATGGAGTGCCAGCATTGGCGGCCGAAAAGCATGCAACTGAACTCCTTATACTGGGGGAGATTTGAGCCACCAGCCCACCACCCCTACCAGCCATTCAAGGTACTGCATTTTCAGGGGCCCTAAGCCCAAAGCAGGGGACCCAGGCCCCAAAGACCCCCCCCCCCCCACTCATGGCTACATTACTGACATATATGCTAGAATTCAAAACACTTATACAGGTAACATGTGGAGGAGGGGAAGGGGTTTTCTCAGTCTTTAAATGTTTCATAACCCTCTGACCTATTCTTCAGGGGCCACTTACAAAATAGAGCATAAACATAATCATAACATTTCTTCCTTCTCTTTTCATACCCACCTAAGATTCATAGGTACATCCTGGTAGATCAGTGGTTCTTAACCAGTGTATTGTGAGCACCTGGTTGGTATGTCATGGGGCTGGCCAGCAGAAACAACAGCAGCTGGGAGAGGAGAGCACAGGCAGCAGAAAACAACCCAGCAGAGCAGACGTTGCTACACTAACCCTAGCACCACACTCCATTCCGGGCTGTGCAGGCAGCAAACTGCGCTTACCAGGGTTTTCCATTCTGGCAGAAGTTAAAGCCTGTAAGTGCGTTTGCTGCCTGCACAGCCCAGGAAGGAGCATGGCACTAGGGTTAGTATAGCTGTACCTTCTCTGCTGACTGTGCTCTCCTTTCCCAGCTGCTTCCCTAACAGCTGAGGCTGCACTTTTTTGGGGGGCAGGGGGTGGGGGGTATACGGAGCTGCTGGACTATGGAGAGATCAGAGGGGACATGGGGATGCTGGACTATAAGGGTTTGAGAGAAAGGAGATACAAACTTGCTGAATCATAAGGGGAAAGGAGAGGGGGGGCCACAAGGGTGTAAGGAGAGGGGGAGGGGAGAGAGGACAGGGAATTGCTAGACTATAGAGGTGGAGGAGGGGGACATGGAGCTGCTGGACTATAGGGGAGTGAAGGGAGGGAGGTAGGAAGGTTGGTAGAGGGGGATACAGCTTGTAGAGCCTTAAAGGAGAGGGGACACAGAGCTGCTGGATCATGGATTGTAGGGGAGAGGTGACAGAGAGCTGCTAAATTATAGGGGTGGTGGAGGGAGGGGGACATAGAGCTGTTGGACTATAGGGGAGAGAGGGAGGTAGAGGGGGAACATGAAGCTGAAGGACCTTAAGGGAGTGGGAATAGGGAGTTGCTGGACCATGGAAGGAGGGACATGTAGCTGCTGGACTATAGGGGTGGGGGAAGAGAGGAGACACAGAACTGCTGGTTCATGGTTGAAGGGAAGAGGAGACACAGAGCTGTTGTACAGGGAGGAGGACAGGGAGCTACTGGACTATCAGGAGGGGGACAGAGGGGACATGAAGCTTCCTGACTATAGAGGTAGAAACAAGTGCTTTATTTTGAATTTAAGTGGAATATGTTAGCTTTGGGAAATGTGTATCACAGGTGCATTTCCTTTTTACTGAAGGAAATGCAAAGACAATTTTATTTTTATTTCTCCCATGTTGTTGTGCAAGCCTAGTGTGACTTACTGAGGTTCCCAGTTCAGTTTTTGTCTTCTTTAATCTGTTTCTCATTTGTGATCCCTTGTTCTGATTTGAAGGTCTGTTTGTGTTTTGCCTGTGACAGAGGTATGGTATTCAATTTGCATGATCAGTTTTACCAGTAGTTAGGTGTTCTAGGGCCCATGTAATATTCAAAAGTAGGGTTCAAGTTGTTGAACCATAGGAATTAATGCTACTTTGTTGTGGTAGGTTTACTGCATGTATTTTTCAGATTTTATATTTAACAATGTGGAGAGATTTGCTGCTATTAATCAGATGGCATGAGATGGGGTGGGGGTAGGGAATACAGGTTTTGTGGATGCAGAGCATGTTTATGTTTAACTAAAAAAAAATTGCCTTACTGTATTAGACCAAATGTCCGTGAGGGAGAAGTATGTGGTGTATCACATATATGAGCATCGTGTGTCAGGTGTGTCCTGACTGAAAAAAGGTTGAGAACCATTGTAGTAGATAGAGCTGTTTTTTCAGTAGCCAGTTTTCCGTGATACAAAAAACATCAAGGGTTCAATATTAAAAGCAATTTAACTGGCTAGAGATGCTTCTCCAGGGTTAAATCATCTGTGCCTGACTATTCGCTGACATTCATCAGCACTTAGCCAGGTGGTACTGCTGAACATCAGCCCTAACCACTCGTGTTGCAAGTGGGCAGGAGCAGGACATTACAGGGGGCACAGTCAGAGAGGAGCTGGGAGTTATGCAGGAGTGTAGGAATGCATAAATAGAAATCCTAACTTTTCCTGGTTAGCTATGTGGATGCTGGCACTGAATATCGGCTAGCACCCACATAACTACTGGTTTGCAGCCTGAAGCTGCTTCGCCCTTCCTCCTGCCCCTGAACATAGTCCCCCTCTCTTCCGCCTCTGAACATAGTCTGATGCTTTCTCCTTGTCCTCTGCCCCTCAACATAGTCCAATCCTCTCCATCCCTCACCCCAAGTCGAAGTATGCACCCCAAGCCCACCTTAATAGGCCTACTGGTCTAGAAGTAGTGAAAGCTGGAGTAAATCCACTCATTTCTGCCCCTCATGGCTCCTGTTGAAAATGGCCACCATGACTTCTAGAGGTAGACTTGAGAAACTACCACTAGGGGTCAATCTCCATCAGTAGTACCATGAGACTACCTAGAGGTTATAGTAGCCATTTTCAACAGGAGCCACAAGGGGCAGGAGTGAGTACAGATTGCTCCTGCCTATACCACCACTAGTCCAGAAGGCCTATTAAGGAAAGCCTGGAGTCCTGCTGCGACTTGGGAGGGTCAGGAGTTGGGGATCAGACTTTGTTCAGGGGTAGCAGGGTGTGGGAAATCAGACTGTATTTAGGGGGGTGAACAGGGCCACCGAGAGACAGAGCCGGGCCTGGGACATGACCGCCTCAGTCACCATCCCTCCACTCAGGTCTTAGATGCCACCCCCTCCACTTGGGATGCCACCGTCACCTCCCCCTCGGGCTGCTGCCACTGCCCCCCGCACCCTTACCTTCCTGTGTCTGCTCCTCCCTCAGTCTGTCTCTCCTCTGCTCCTGTGTGCCAGGACATGGGTGATTGCATTAAAGCAATGTTTTTGTCAGAAGTATAGGCTGCGTCCAGAGCAATGAAAACCAGCTGGTGTGAAACTACAAACTTCATCAGTGCATGATATGCCATGTTTCGCACTGGTGAAGTTTGTAGTTTGATTCAGATGATAGAAGACGAAACTATTGAAGTCCAGACTGCTACTTTAATTATGGACTTTGTCTTACAACCGTATCAAGATTGGATTTTGCGGATGTTTTTTCATCATAGACAAGAATAATTTTTGAACTACAGAGTTAGAGGTTTTCCTAATATTTCTAGACAAACTCAACGGAGGCCTCAATCCTTTCTGAAACTGCGTCCACGTGTTTTGCAGTTAGGGGTATTGTTTGCCTAATTTTCTTTGTAAATGGGTGATTAAATTAAAGACAGTGAAATATATTTTCTTTGAACTGGCTCATTTAGTGATCAAGGTGGTCTTGACTCCTCCTTCATTGTCGGCTCCTATAACTTCTACTCTGTTATAGCATAAAGATTATACTGAAAACCATGGGAGGAGATCAAAGCACCAATGGAATAAGTATAGATGGAAAAAAATAAGAGGTCCCAAGACAAAGCCCTGATGTACACCAACTGATAGTGGGATAGATGTGGAGAAGGATCCACCAGAGCATACACTAAACGTGCGATGGGCGGGATAAGAAGAAAACCAAGAAAGAAATGAGCCCTGAAATCCAAGTGAGGACAGTGTATCAAGGAGTAGGTGTTGATCAACAGTGTCGAAAGCAGCAGATAGATTGAGAAGGATGAGGATAGAATAGAGACCTTTGGATCTGGCCAGGAACAGGTCATCAGAGACTTTAGCAAGGGATGTTTCAGTTGCATGTAGAGGGCGGAATCCAGATTGAAGTGGATCAACAATAGCTTGAGATGAAAGAAAGTCAAGTGGAGTGGAGGAGTGGCCTAGTGGTTAGGGTGGTGGACTTTGGTCCTGAGGAACTGAGTTCAATTCCCACTTCAGGCACAGGCAGCTCCTTGTGACTCTGGGCAAGTCACTCAACCCTCCATTGCCCCATGTAAGCCACATTGAGCCTGCCATGAGTGGGAAAGTGCAGGGTACAAATGTAACAAAAAAACATGTTTTTAATACAATGGCAGTGACAGCACGACATTCAAGTATCTTGGATAGGAAAGGGAGGACAGAGATGAGGAGATAGTTGGAAGGGCAGGCATGGTCCAATGATAGATGGTGTAATTATGGCATGTTTGAAGGCATCAGGAACAGAGGAACAGTCACAGTGAAAAGTGAAAGATTGAGGATATGTCAGATAGAAGGGTTGACAGTAGGAGAGATAGTGCTAAGTAGTTGGGTGGGAATAGGATAAGAGAAACAGGCAGTCAGTTTGGAGAAGTAAAATGTGTAGTTTCCTCTTCAGTGATTTCAGAAAAGGAAAGAAAAGGTGGCAGGGGTTGAAGGAGGATTGACAGAATAGACTGGAGGAAGGAGGTGGAGGTTATTTGGTTGAGAACTCAAGGCTGATCTTGTGAACCTTATCATGGTCGTGGCGGGCATCGGTTTGTGAATCCTGAGAGCTTTGAACAACCAATAAATTAATTGTTTTTCTTCATAAGTCTGCTTCTTTCTTCTTTTCCACTGTCTGGTTAGTGCCAGGGCAGTCCATGAGCTGAGCCTAGTTATAGTTAAGTAAGTGGATAAAGTTAGGACAGCAAAAAGGCTATCCTAACTATCTGACAAGCTAACTGTGCACTTATCTGTATATCAAATGATACATGGTTAGGTTCTAGGTGGTCGCTGTCACCTGGATATTCAGTATTGGTACCCAGACATGGTCCAGCATTCAATATCCAAGCGTAGTTCAACTTATAACAATGAGTTGATTAAAAACCACTGATTCCAGCACGCTGAATATTGCTTCCCTTCCACCATGACTTTAATGATACTGCAGCAGATATGTGCACTCAGCTGACAGTATTGTGGACTGTCGATAAGCAGCTGTAGGTTCTTTTGCAGTCTTCCCAATTTACAGCTTTCCCCATGTGATATGCAACAACCTTGCTTTAATGTAATTGTTTAAAGTGACTCCATTTTTTTTGTGAACTTTTGTCCATCGATAGTTCAGATGTAAAGATTTGCTAGCTTTTGCAAGTCTAGATCAGGATAATTCTCCATAATATGGCAGCTGAATGCTAACTGTGACTTTATATGCATGTTGTGTAGTAAAATATTTTGAGTGCTTTATATTTAATTATTTATGTAATGGCGCTTAGTATACCATCTAAATGCACAGGGTGCCACTAAGTGCTATACAAAAAAATAATGGAAACCTAGAAAGGAAATACATAGGTCAAGGCAATTTAACTAGCCAAAAAGAGCTTCTGGATGGTTAAAACTGCTAATTTTCAGCAGACACTTAACTAGTTAATGCCACTGAAATTAACTGGTGAGCATCAAAATGAAAACCAGCTGGGCATTCCAACAGCAAAGTTGGCACTTTGACACTTAAATGCTGATATTCAGCTCTTAACCAGCCAGGTAACCGTATACATAGGACTGACCTTTATGCTGTCTTTTCTTTATGCAGTGCAGGGCCGTACCTAGGGTCTCTGGCGCCCCCCTGCAGACTATCAGTTGGCGCCCCTACCCCCCGTGAAAATGATCATGCCCACGCCCCCCCCCCCCCCCCCCCGGTGAAAATGATCGCTCACCACTTGCCACACTGACAGGAATTGTCAGCAATATTCTTAGAAACAAATTGCTATACATTGCAAAATAAGATAGCAGATGTAAATTCTCAAAGTGGACATATTCCAAACGCTATTTAGACAAAAATTAAACTGAACCCCCAAGATGCCAGACTCTGCATACAATGCAACACCACAGAAACAGAAAATGTCCCCTAGTACTGTGCAAAATATAAAGACTGCAGATGTAAATTTGAAAAAAACTAACAAGAACCAATCACCACTTTACAAATTAACAAATAGAAATAAAACAAATATAGAAAATAAAATAATACCATTTTATTGGACTAATACATTTAGCTTTCAGAGGCCAAAACATCCTTCCTCAGGTCAATACAGTATAGTGCTGTTACAGTATCCTATCCTGACCTGAGGAAGGGGGTTTTGTTCTCCGAAAGTTAGTCAAAATGTATTAAAATTAGTCCAATAAAAAGATTACCTATTATAAACATTTATTAACACAGCTACAATACTACTGTATCCTAAAGCAAAAAAATAAAAGTAAATATTTTATTTACAGTTTGTTGTCTCTGGTTTCTGCTTTCCTCATCTTCTTTTCACTGTCTTCCTTCCTTCCATCCAGCATCTGTCTTTGTTCTCTCTCTGCCATCCAGTGTCTGCCCTCTCTGCTGTCCCCTTCATCCAATGTCTGCCCTCTCTCCCTGCTCCTTCCATCTACATCTGCCCTCTATCTCTGCCCCTTCCATCCACCATCTGCCCCTGTCTGCCCTCTCTCTCTCCCCCTTCCATTCACTGTCTGCCCTTTCTATCGCTTCCATCCACTGTCTGCCCTTTCTCTGTCCGCTCAATCCACCATTTGCCCTCCCTCTCCCATCCATCAAGGTCCCTCTCACTCCCCCTTCCATCTAGGATCTGTCCCCTCTCTCTTCCCCTTTTTTTCAGCCCCCAGTTCCAGCCCCACTATCCCACCAGTCCCCAGTTTCAGCCCTAGCCCTTTTCTCCCACCAGTCTTGAGCTTCGGCCCCCAGCCACTTCTCCCTGTCCCCTTTTCAGCCCCCAGTTTCAAACGCAGCCCTTTTCTCTCACTAGTCCCGAGCTTCAGCCCCAGCCACTTCTCCCTGTCTTCTTTTCAGCCCCCAGTCCCCACAGTTTCAGCTCTTGTCCCTTTTCAGCCCCCAGTCCCAGTACTAGCCCCCTTATCCCACCTACCCTCCTTTTCAGCCCCCAGTTCCAGCTCCCTTCATCCACATGCCTTGCATTAGGGCCTCCCCTTTCAGCCCAAGACCCCATCTGGGCTCCCCTCCCCATCCCCTTCTCCCATCTGGGCTCCCCACCCCATCCCCTTCTCCCATCTGGGCTCCCCTCCCCATCCCCTTCTCCCATCTGGGCTCCCCACCCCATCCCCACCCCATCCCCTTCTCCCATCTGGGCTCCCCATCCCCTTCTCCCATCTGGGCTCCCCACCCCATCCCCTTCTCCCATCTGGGCACCCCACCCCATCCCCTTCTCCCATCTGGGCACCCCACCCCATCCCCTTCTGCCATCTGGGCTCCCCACCCCATCCCCTTCTGCCATCTGGGCTCCCCATCCCCTTCTGTCATCTGGGCTCCCCATCCCATCCCCTCCCCTCCCCTTCTGCCATCTGGGCACCCCTGATCCGACCCGACTACCAGCTCTGTCGAGATGACAGCGGGTGGGGGGGGGGTGCTCCGCTCCCGCTGCTCCCACCCTACCTTCTTTTAAAAAATAAATCAGTAAAGCGGCGTGGCAGGCAGCGCAGCTTCGCGTCTGCCCTGCTTGTAAAACAAGTAGATCTCCTCGTCGGGCCTTTGCTCACTGGGTCCCGCCCTCCTCTGAGGTAACTTCCTATTTCCTCGAGGGCGGGACCCAGTGAGCGAAGGCCCGACGAGGAGATCTACTTGTTTTACAAGCAGGGCAGACGCGAAGCTGCGCTGCCTGCCACGCCGCTTTACTGATTTATTTTTTAAAAGAAGGTAGGGTGGGAGCAGCGGGAGCGGAGCACCCCCCCCCACCCGCTGTCATCTCGACAGAGCTGGTAGTCGGGTCGGATCAGGGGTGCCCAGATGGCAGAAGGGGAGGGGAGGGGATGGGATGGGGAGCCCAGATGACAGAAGGGGATGGGGAGCCCAGATGGCTGCCACGCCGCTTTACTGATTTATTTTTTTTTTAAGAAGGTAGGGTGGGAGCAGCGGGAGCGGAGCACCTCCCACCCGCTGACACCCGGGGCGGACCGCCCCCACCGCGCTCTTGGTTCCCTCAGTGTCCGCCTTCTTCTGACGTCAGAAAAAGGCGGGACACTGAGGGAACCAATGAGTGCAAGGGAAGGGAGAGGTCTGCAGCGCTTTCACCGACGCTGCTGCAGCCTGCGACCAGGTAATTTAAAGTCCTCGGCGGCGCGGGGCGAGGGTAAGCACCGCAGTGGCGCCCTCCAGAGGTGGGCGCCCCCCTGCGGCGCTTACCTCGCTTACCGCATCGGCACGGCCCTGATGCAGTGCCCCGTAGCCGGTTAAATGCTGAATATCACACTTAACCCTCTATGCTAACCTGGAAATTCAGTGCTGAAACCCAGACATGGTCCAGCATTGAATTTCTGGGTTTAACATCGGCAGTGGTCAACAAAACACTGATCACTGCTGGCAGGATATCAGGCCCATAAGGTTTAAAAGAAAAGAGGAGAGCAGAAAAAAGACAGGCGTAATGGAGGAGGAACATGTACGAGGAGGGGTTGCACTATATAGTAGGGAAAACCTGTTTTTTAAGCAATGCTCAAACAAGGTAGCTTACAGAATTTTTGGTAGACAGGTGCACTAAATCCTTATTCCAAGATCTGGTTTCCTTGGGTCACGCACTAATTTTTTAACCCAATGGTCTCCAAGCTAAGTTCCATGGAACAAGATTGTAAACTTGCCTCCAAATAGATAGACACACTTTCAGCCTTATTTTCGAAAGAGAAAGATGCCCATATTTCGACCCAAATCGGGAGATGGGCGTCTTTCTCCCATGGGCGCCCAAATCGGTATAATCGAAAGCCAATTTTAGGCGTCTTCAACTGCAATCTGTCGCGGAAACGGGCAAAGTTGACGGGGCGTGTCGGAGGTGTGGTGAAGGCGGGACTGGGGCGTGTTTATCGGCCGAGCAGAGATGGGTGCCCTCGGCCGATAATGGAAAAAAGAAAAGCGTTTTTAGCAAGAAGTTGGGTCACTTTTTCTGGACCCTTTTTTCTCACGAACAAGCCCCCAAAAAGTGCCCCAACTGCCCAGATGACCACCGGAGGGAATCGGGGATCACCTCCCCTGACTCCCCCAGTGGTCATTACCCCCTCCCACAAAAAAAAAGAACTTTAAAAACTTTTTTGCCAGCCTTTATGCCAGCCTCAAATGTCATACCCAGCTCCATCACAGCAGTATGCAGGTCCCTGGAGCAATTGTTAGTGGGTGCAGTGGACGTCACCCAGGTGGACCCAGGCCCAACCCCCCTACCTGTTCCACTTGTGGTGGTAAATGGAAGCCCTCCAAACTGCCCCCAAAACCCACTGTACCCACATCTAGGTGCCCCCCTTCAGCCATAAGGGCTATGGTAATGGCGTAGATTTGTGGGCAGTGGGTTTTGGGGGGGGGGATTTGAGGGGCTCAGCACCCAAAGGAAGGGAGCTATGGACTTGGGAGGTATTTTACTTTTAAATCTAAAATGTTACAAGTGCCCCCTAGGGTGCCCGGTTGGTGTCCTGGCATGTGAGGGGGACCAGTGCACTACGAATTCTGGCCCCTCCCATGACCCAATGTTGTTCGTTTTTGAGCTGGGCGCCTTTGGTTTCCATTATTGCTGAAAAACGAAACCGCCCAGCTCAAATCCGCACACATCCGATGCATTTGCGCGGCACAAACTGTATTATCGAAAACAAAGATGTGCGCCCATCTTTTTTGAAAATACAGTCTGTCCCGCCCCTTCACGTACCCGTTCTCAGACATAGACGCCCATGCAGATGGGCATTCGCGTTCGATTATGCCCCTCCACGGCTGTATACTGAGTTACATGGCCAAAACTCTTCTATTCTGTGGCTCAGGAAGTTATAAAAATAAAAAGAAGAAGAAGAAAAAAAAACTAATTATGTGGTTGACACCCACAAATTTGCACGTAGCTGCTTTTCATTATTGACGTCATCGACAAGAGGATAAATGTTTAGCATGTGCTACCCTGCCATAGGATTAATTTATAAACACACATAAAAGTGTAGTAGAATGATTAGATTATTCTTTGCCTGCAGGAATGGTGCCAATGTAATGCCAATTTGTTTTAGTATTTTACCTGCAATGACCATATGCTCTAAAGTTCCCAGTGCTTATTATGAAAGTTACTGCAAGTCTAGAGATACCACCATTGCTTAATACTTTGAGTTATTTACTTGGATTAACTAGTACCCTGTAATTGTATTAATTGTCAGGTGAAAAATTAAAGGAGGTGATTTTCAAACTGCTCGTACTGCTGCAAAGTCATGGTCTTTGCACTGGTTTTTCCTTTAACTACCGCAGTCCTGGACCAGAGTATTTCAATTTGCAGAAAGGTGACTAGTTGTTAATTTTATCTACATGTTCTCGTTCTTTATTGGAAGTGAATAGACCCCTGACGCAGGCCTATACGGCCGAAACACGATTCGTGTCGGGTCGGTGTTTTAATTGTTTTGCAATAAAGAACTTGTTTAAGAAGACACCACTTGAGAGAGGATTTTTTTGTATCCACTGTTTCCTTTGCACTGGTTTCCCAGGTACAAAAACATATGTGCTGTCACTTATAGTCATTCTTTTTCTGTCAGTAGTTTTGCTTAAAAGTATGGAGGTAGATTGCATTTCTAAATCTACATTTCTCCTCCAGGAATGATTCCTCTCAGTGAAACTAAGTTTGTACACCTTTCCGCACCGTATGGGCTTTTAACTGTATGGAGGGTGAGCAATTTTCAGAGATGATCCACATGGTTGAAAAGCTTTAATAACTGCCCATGGTATGATTACAGATACAGATGACACTTCCCTCCAGCGCTTACCATTGGGGATGTATCTGTATTAGCTGGGCATGTCATCTGGGGTGGAAGAACTAGTGTAAAAGAGGGAAAAAGAATTCTGTGAACTACAGAAATGTGATACTTCCAGTTTGAGCTAGAGAAACTCAAAAGATACCCATGGAGAGAGACATAGTGATAGAAAAATGCTGTTTCACAAAGAGGCGAGTAAAAATAGCAGCTGCAAACAAAGACAGGGGATGAAGCAGGCAGGAGACAGAGGAGTTATGTTTATACTGGTATAAAATGTTATATAGATTGGACATTTCAAGGTTATAGTAGAAAAATATTGCTCCTTAGCTACCAAAGTAGACCTGAGTGGGCAATAACTTTAGGCCCAATTTTGAATAGGTTAAGGGAAAAAAAGGATGTTGACCGAGTGATGCACAGAAGAGAAACAGAAGGACTAGGTTTGTGAAGCCTTTTTGTCTCTGCCATTTTGAATGGTGTAGCAATATTTTGTTGGATCAACTGATTATATGAGAAGCTAGGGTTTGTGAAAACATTGTGTTTGTTCAAATTCAAAAACAAGGATCCCTGACTCGGTTACTTGACAAAACACGGCTGTGTCGGGCTAACAATAACATCTATAACCAGAGTGTGGCTCCAGTGACGACATCATTCTCCTGGCCATCTCCGCATTTTGCTGTTTCTGTTGTTGAAGGAGCATATTTGCAGCTGATCTCGGAGCTTTTCATAAAATACATATAAGGCTGCTGGAAAAATGAGAATCAGGGGGCACATACAGTGAGAACAGTCACTTCACTGGCTCCCTGTCCGCTTCCGCATTCAGTTTAAACTTCTCGTACTGACCTTTAAATGCATCCACTCTGCAGCCCCCCATTACCTCTCCGCTCTCATCTCTCCCTACATTCCTTCCCGTGAACTCAGCTCACTGAGATCTCTCTTGTCATCCTCCTTCTCCTCCACTGCTAACTCCAGGCTTCGCTCCTTTTCTCTCGCGGCACCTTATGCCTGGAATAGACTTCCTGGATCTATACGTCTAGCTCCATCTCTACCTGTTTCAAATCTATGCTGAAAACCCACCTTTTCACTACTGCTTTTGGCTCCTAGCCACAATTGCCCTCCCCTTGTCCCTTCCTCCCTTCTCACCCATTACTTCCCTCACCTGTAACTGTCTTGTCTGTCTGTATTATTTAGATTGTAAGCTCTTTTGGGCAGAGACTGTCTTTTTGTATCAGGTGTTCAGCGCTGCATGCGTCTGGTAGCGCTATACAAAGGCTAATAATAATAATAACAGCCATTAAATAAAATGACATGTTTCACAAAAGACTGACATCGCCCAGGGTTTTGTATGTGTACGTGGTAGATTTTGGAATCTGCACATGTAAATGCCATGGCGTACATTTCACCAGGGCCAGGGTCTTATACATGCATTTGATTGCTATAACAAAGATTGTATAAGGATTGATGTGAAGGATGAATTTTGGTATATTATAATGGAGGTCTGTTATAAATGCGTTTATAATAAGGGACCTCTGGAGCTGTCCATTTCTTGTTTACTGTGGCAATCATACCAAGGTCTCTTATTCTGCAGTACTTTGCATTAACCAGAAAGCTCTGAAGTTGGATGCAGTTAATTTATTTTTAAGTGCATTGAAATCACATATGCTCAAACATGCTGGCAGATATACTAGAAGTTAATTGGCGTTATGTTATCTCATTTACAAGTACTACCTATGTTTTAAATCAGTCCTTTATCAACCACTTTGGAATTTGGTTCTACTGTAAAATCTGAGAAGCAGCAGTTTTAATAACACAGTAGAGATGCTGTCCTTTTTGTTCAGATTAGATTGATCTAGTCCTGGCTCTTAACCTTTTGCACAAATAGAAAATTTGTCTAGGTGCCAATACCAGACAAAGCCATATAAAGTGACTATTAGGGAGGCCAAGCAAGATTATGTAGCAAATCAATTATTACTTGCAGAAAATAAATGAAGACAGCTAGCTCAGGTTGTTGAGTTTCTCTTATAAGTGCATAAGCACATAAGTATAAGTATTGCCACACTGGGACAGACCAAAGGTCCATCAAGCCCAGCATCCTGTTTCCAACAGTAGCCAATCCAGGTCACAAATACCTGGCAAGATCTCCAAAAAGTTCAATACATTTTATGCTGCTTAGCCCAGAAATAAGCAGTGGATTATCCCCAAGTCGTTTTAGTAATGGTCTATGGACTTTTCCTTTAGGAAGCCATCCAAACCTTTTTTAAACCCCGCTAAGCTAACCACCTTTACCACATTCTCTGGCAACGAATTCTAGAGTTTAATTGCATGTTGAGTGAAGAAATATTTTCTCCAATTTGTTTTAAATTTACTACTTTGTAACTTCATCGCATGCCCTTCATAACTCCTGCTTAACAGAACTAACCTATCCCCATTAGGGATGGGCTGTTGTTTGCTATGAAACGTCATTTGTTGGTAATAGAAATGTCCAAGGAAGTAGGGAAGCGATGTAGGATGAACAGACAAAACAGAACTCCAGAAGTAGAGTATGGTCAAAAGAGTTTGAGAAAATAGGAATATATATGGGTGTCTCTAGCATTAGTGTGTGCTAAAAATTAGCATGCACTAAAAACGCTAGCGCATCTTAGAAAACAGGGCCCTTAGTTTTGTTTGGATTTACTAGTATAATAATAATCTTTCACCTACATTCAATTTCATTTGACCCAAAGATGACATAAAAAATGAAATAAGACCAGGGAAAGCGGGGATGCTCTGTCTGCTCGATTACTGAAGAATGTACCTCAGTTTATGACAAAAACAACAACTGGGTGCAGCTTAACAGTGAGACAACTTGTAATCTATGTTATTCATTGTCCCTGTGGTTTATTATATGTGGGACAAACTTCCCAGGTCTTTAAGATAAGAATCACTGAGCACTGTCACTGTGTATCTACAGGAAAACTGGAAGCTTCTTTTGTTCAGCATTGCATTAAAGCTGAACACAAATTTATTGATTTGCTCTGTTTGGTGATTAAGGGTGGGAGAGGTGGGGATTTAAAAAAAAAAATGCTTAGACAGCGAGAACAACACTGGATCTTTTCTTGTAATACTGCTGATCCCATAGGTTTGAATATAGCTGAGGA
>NW_021963842.1:0-50549 GCF_901765095.1 Microcaecilia unicolor
GAGCGAGGGGGGGGAGGAAAACCTGCTAGTGTCCGTTTCCTTTCATACATAAATGGGCCTTTTTTACTAGTTGTTTTATAAGCTTCATAAGCTTGTATATATATGTATGATGCAGGCATACTGCTAAAACATGGCCTGTTTCAAGTCCATTAATAAAATGTGGCTGTCACCCCACTCTTAGAAGTCTATTGTGCTTTTTTTGGCTCAGCTTTTTTTTTCCTGTTTCTTTGGATGCCCTTTCTCTTGTTATCAAAATACTGTATACAACTTAGGACACAAACAGATGCTCTACTGATGGATTGTGTTCAACTA
This sequence comes from Microcaecilia unicolor, assembly GCF_901765095.1. Classification (NCBI taxonomy): domain Eukaryota; kingdom Metazoa; phylum Chordata; class Amphibia; order Gymnophiona; family Siphonopidae; genus Microcaecilia; species Microcaecilia unicolor. The sequence continues at coordinate 313 of NW_021963842.1, forward strand.
TGGGAAATGGAACTTAAAGATAACTTGACCTGGACTTAGGGAACAATTTTGGTTCACCCCATACTGTGTCAGCTTATCTTTGGAGCCTCATTGAGTGGCCCTTTTACTAAGGCGCAATAGGCTTAAAGCAGGCCTACTGTACAGTTAAAATGCCACTACACGGTACGTGCTGAGGTGTTCCTACGATAGTTTGGCCATAAACACATGCTACACCTATGTAAAAATATTTTTTTATTTTTTGCCATGGGAGGCATGTCTGAGGGCAGGGAGTAGGTGTGCCTGCACTAATTGGGTAGCAGGCACATTACCGCACACTACCTGATTAGTGCAGGAGTAGAGCGTGAGTCCTTACCGCCTCCTAAACAGGTAGCAGTAAGGGCTCCTGGCGTTAATGGCCATGCCCCTAATGGAAAAACTACCACATGGCCATTTAAAAATAAAAACGATCTGTGGCCATTTTTCAGCCACGCTAGAAAGTGGCTGAAACACACGGCAAACCCACTTGCTAATCACGGCACTGGTCACTTTCTAGCACTGGTATATAGACTCCTGTAAAGATGTTCAAAATTCCACAGAATAAAGATATAGTTTGTTGGACTTGTAATATATGTTTTTTTGCGTGCTCTTGTCTTCAGTCCTTTTTGGCAATCAGTTTGGTCCTGAATATGTCAGGATACTACCTATTTGAGATCAGCTTTCTTATAAAATAGTTATTTGGAGAGATTTAGCTGTACAATCAGATCTGTCAGATGTACAGGCAAGGCTGCTTAATATTTTGTTAGCTTTGCTCATTTGGAAAGATAATACAGTTTTAGATTTCAATATGTGGTGGAATTCAGTCTGTCTGATACATAAACAATAAAATGCAGCAAAGAATAATTGTGTAAAGAAAGGTGAAACTGTGGAAACCATTGGATTTATTCGCTCAGCTGAAGACACTTTAAGTTGTTATACCTCTGTTGATAAGATTTTATATTGTTAGTATGCCATGGAAGTTACTGTTAAGTTTTAAAAGTTGGAGAACATAAAAAAAAAACCTACAGTTCTACTATTAGTAATCTGTAACCTATCATTAACATAATCTATGGTACCTGAAGATTGGAAAGTAGCCAATGTAAAAAGGATTCTGGGGTGATCACTACAGACCAGTGAGCCTGATGATAGTGCAGGGCACAATGGTAGAGACTATTATAAAGAACAAAATTATTGAACACATAGAGGGGCATTTTCGAAAAAAATATCCATGTCAGAATTGAGATGTTTAGCTCATTATGTCCAAAAGAAAAGTCCATCTTAGAGGTATTTTCAAACAGGAAAAATGTCTGGGTTTCCTTTTTGAAAATGGCTCTAAGATGGACGTATTTGCACAGAAGACATCTAAAAGGAAAAGCCATATTCAAACTGACATGTACAACTTATATACGCCAGAAAACAGGCACCTTTAGATTGTAAGCTCTTTTGAGCAGGGACTGTCTCTCTTCGTGTTTGACTGTACAGCGCTGCATAAGTCTGGTAGGGCTTTAGAAATGTTGAGTAGTAGTAGTAGTAGTACAATAACATCTGTCTGGTATCATTTTGAGATAACTGGCCACATAGACGTCCCTGCAGATCAAAGGAGCAGCCTAGTGGTGATTGCCGTAGACTTTAAACAATGGCGCCCAGGTACAATTCGCACTATAACTCTTTTACTTTGTATTGTGAGCCCTCCAGGAATAGAATAAAACCTACTGTACCTAATTGTACAACATTACAATCACCTTCCACCCTGCAGGTGTCTCCTATATGTAGGTACAATAGGTAATTTGGTGGTTTTGGAGTGCTCACAATGTTCACCACAAATGTACTAGGTGGAGTGGGATTTAGACCTGGATCTCGTTGTTCACAGTCCAATGCACTGACCACTAGGCTACTCCTGGGAGCTCTTGATGCTCTGTTGGGTATATGCCCATAATATCTTATGCTGTCATAGTGCCTGGTATCCTCTTTCAGTTCAGTTCTTAGCAGGGTGGGAGGGGGATAGCATCCACAAGGGGATTAAGGAGGGCCAAGCCTTATCTATCAAGTGGTCAGCTGGTCATTCAGAGCATCATTTTTGTTTTTATTAGAATGTGATTGAAATAGGTACAATGTACTTTATAGACTTGGACCTGTCTTCCTGTCCCATTATCGCTGAAAGATGTTCTAATTTTGGGCCTGCCCTAGTCCTACCCAAAACACATCCATAACGTGATCCCCTTGTTATATGGATAACCTCAGTAGAAAACATCCAAATTCTGCCTTTTTGAAAATTGCATTTTAGACGTTTGTGGCAGATGAACATACTTTTGGTCATTTTGAGACATCTATCTGCTTCAAAAATTACCAGTATAGATAAATATGGTTTACCTGGGACAAAGTCAACATGGATTTTGCTAAGGGAAGTTTTCCCTCACCTATCTGCTACATTTTATTTTAAGGCATGAATAAACTTGTGGGTTAGGTGACCCAATTGATAGTGTATCTGGATTTTCAGGAAGCTTTGGCAAAGTCCCTCATGAGATACTCCTGAGACAATTAAAAACCATGGGATAGAAGGCGATGGCCTGTTGTGGATTGGGAACTGGTTAAAAGATGAAAAATAGTAGAGTTAAATTGACACATCTTTCAATGGAGGAAGGGGAATAGCAGAGTATCCCAAGGATCTGTATTGGAGCTGGTGCTTTTTAACATATTTATAAATGATCTGGAAAAGGAAACAATGAGCGAAATGATCAAATTTGCAAATGGCATAAAATTATTCAAAGTTGTTAAATCACATATGGACTGTAAGAAATTGCAGGAGGATCAAAGCAAGGCTGGAAGACTGGGCATCCAAATGGCAGATGAAAATTAATGTAGACAAGTACTAAGTGATGTACCTTGGGAAAATAATGCAAATCATAGCTACCTGATGCTAGCTTCCACATTCGGAGTTAACTCCCAAGAAAAACATCTAGGTGTCATGGTGGGCCATACATTGAAATCGTCTGCTCAGTGTGCAGCAGAGCCAAAGAAGCAAATAGGATGTAGGAATTTTTAGGAAAGGAATAGAAAATAAGACAAAGAATATCATAATGTCTTTGTATCGCTCTATGGTAAGACTTCACCTTGAGTATTGTGTGCAATTGTGGTTGCTGCATCTCAAAAAGATATAATAGAAGTAGAAAAGGTGCAGAGAAGGGCAGCCAAAATGCTTAAGGGGGTAAAAACCCTCTCAGCTGAGGACAGGCTAAAGAGATTAGAACTCTTCAGTTTGAGAAAAGATGATATGATTGAGGTCTATAAAATCTTGAGTGGAGCAGCATGGGTAAACTTGAATTGATTGTTTATGTTTTCACAAAGTAAAAGGACTACAGACCTTGCTATGAAGTTATATAGTAATACATATGAAATGGAGAAATATTTTTTCACTCAATGCATAGTTAAGCTCTGGAACTCATTGCTAGAGGATGGGTATGAGCTGCTAATGTAGCTGGGTTTTAAAAAAAGATTTTGACAAATTGCTGGAGATTAAGTCAATAAATTGTATTAAGGTAGACCTAGAGAAAGCCACTGCTTGTCCCTTGGGGCAAATAGCATGGAATTTTGCTACTTTTTGGATTGGCCACTGTTAGAAACAGGACACTAGGCTAGATGGAACTTTGCTCTGAGCCAGCATGATGACTCTTACGTTCTTTTCGTTATAAAAAATTAAAATCACAAGTCAAATACGTCCCTTTATTTTATGCGTGAGCACAAACACCAACCATTGAGCTGGAGTAAATGATAGTGCCTATATTGTGAAAGTATGCATTTATATTATAGTATCTTATAGTCTCTGCACATTAAGGTGCACCTTGCCCATATTAACACACATCTGCAAGGTACACACCATCCAGGCAATACAGGGTGGAGTGACTTGCCCAAGGTCACAAGAAGAATTTGTGGAGAAGAAGGATCTGGCCTAGTTCTCAGCCTACTGCTTTAACCACTGGGCTGCTCCTCTATCTATACAATACTCCTCTGTCCGATATTAATATGTATATTCAGCCGTGCTAAATATATGTGCAATGCAGTCACAGAACCAACACTATCTGGCTGATATTCAGCCCGCAGGAGGCAGATGATGCGCTGAATATTGTGGCTAGCCGGTTATATCGTGTGATATAGCTCATTAGCAGCTAAGCGCTACACGTTAATATTCAGCAGAGATAACCTGCTATCTTGCGCCAGTTAAGAACTATTTAACCAACCAGAGCCATTCCTGGCTGGTTAAATAGCGCTGAATATTGGCCAGTATCTGTTTATTTTAGGATTTCTATTAATCAGGCGTAAACTAAATGTATATAAGTTATTCCTAAGGCAGCGGTTCCCAAACTGTGTGCCGCAGCACCCTGGTGCACCGCAGTGAACTCTCAGGGGTGCCTGGCACGTCGCTCCCTACTTTCTCCTCCTGCAGGTCCAGTATCTGTCACTTCCTGCTTCTTCCTCCACCGTTGCTGCAGTGCTTGCAGCTTACAATTTTGGGCGTTTGCGATTCACACAGACACTGCGGGGACTTCCCTCTGCCGTGTCTGGCCTTGCAACAGGAAGTTGCATCAGAGAGGGCCAGATGCGGCAGACTTGGAAGACACCGGAGTGCCTGTGTGAATCGCGGATGGCCCAAAAATGTAAGCTGTAAGCACTGCAGTAGCGGCGGGGAAGAAGGAAGCGGCAGCAATCCTGGACCTGCAGTAAGGAAGGTAGGAGCGATGCTGGATTTGGGAAGGTGTGCTGGTGTGAGAGGAGGGAGCTGCAGGGAAAGGGAGACCTATGTGGTGGTGGTGGGGATCCTGGACCCGTAGAAAGGAAGGTAGGAGTGATGCTGGATTTGGGGAAGGTGTGCTGGTGTGAGAGGAGGGGGTCTAAAGGGAAAGGGAGACTTATATGGCAGGGGGTGTGTGTGGAGACCCATGTGGCCGGGGGGGGGGGGGGGGGGGCGAGACTCATGTGGCCAGGCCAGGGGGGTACAGAGACCCATGTGGCCGGGGCAGGGTGCTGCGGAGACCCATGTGGCTGGGGGAGGGGGTGTGTGCCATGATCCAAAATTGTTTGGGAACCCCATCTTAGGGCAATTCTATGCAACTGCACTATGCAGAATTTGTGCAGAAGTCCCCATCACCTGAGAATTCTGCACTTAATTTGTGCAGGCACCAGCATAAGTGGCTCTCCTCGATCCCTCCCATCTCCCCTATAGAGATAATGCAGCAAAAAGAGAAGAAGCTGAACAGACCTTCAGGCTTTATGATGAGTAATGAGGAATTTACTGCAAAAAGAAAAAAAAAACCTACAAATAAATATGCAGGATTTTCAGAATTTTAAAATAATCTATATATATAAAAGGCAACTCCAACGTTCTGAAGCCTCCACGGAAGTTGAGACGCCCGAGATATCCGGTGTGCCCTGGAGTGTCTGCACCGCCCTCGCGTCAAAACATCATGACGTCGAGGGCGGAGCTATTGACACTCGAGGGCCGAAACGGCCCACAGCAAACAAGGCAAGTAGCTTCGAGGGACGGAGGGAGGGGGCCCCTTGCTAGCGCCCGTTTCATTCCGCTCAGAAATGGGCATTTTTTCCTAGTGTGTACAGAATTTTCAAAATGATTTCATAGAATTAGAAATGTTTTTGTGTAGAGTTCCTGTAGGAGTAGTAAGTTATCCAGAGAGCAGCTGAATATCGCCACAATTATGCGTAGTCTACTATGTGCAAAAGTTTATTTAAATTCACAATTATCCCTCTGTTTGCAAAGTAAATGGGCTATGTCGGCATTAGCACACTGGCAGCCGCTAGCGCGGCTTTGTAAACGGGGGGGGGGGGGGGGGGGGGGGGGGTTAGTGAGTTACTTTGATGCCAAGGAATTCTGAGAAAGCCAGCGTGCAAAAACATCTTCACACAAAGGTTTTACAAAGGATGACTGCATTTCACGGTGTGGACTTTTTAATGACCACTCAGTAGAAAACATTTACAAACATTTTGCTTAAGTTTCAAATGTGCGCGCACTATCTATGTGCTAAAAGACATTATTTGTTTTTCGGCTGAGGGGTGTGTCTGAGGGCAGAGACTTGCGCTAATCAGTTAGTGCATTGGCATTGCTGCATGCTGATTAGTGCAGGAATAGTGCAGGAATCCTTACTACCTACAAAACAACTGGTGTTAAGGGCTCACATGCTAAAGTTTTGTTAACGGCCGTGCACATGGCCCTTAATTTGGAAAATGGAAAATCGGCCATTTTCTGGCTGCAATAGAAATGGCCTTAGCACACAGGAAAGACCCAAATAAGGGCACGCTAAGGCCACTATCTACCGCAGCTTTGTAAAAGACCCTCTAAGGGCCCTTTTACTAAGCCACGTAGGCGCCTACACTTGCCCGCCTGGCTACCGCGTTGCCCGGACGATAATTTCATTTTTTATGCATGTCCACTATGTGCGCTGGAAAATAAATTTTATTTTCCGGCGCGCAACGCTAACCGGGCAGTAATCGACATTGTACACACGCTGACGATTACCGCCCGGTTAATGCGTGAGACCTTATCGCTAAGTCAATGGGTGGAGGTAAGGTTTCAGGCCCAAAATGCATGTGCGCCAATTTTTATTTTGCCTCGCAGGCTGTTTTTGTAGGTGCGCTGAATAATGGACCTGCACGCGTCTAATACACGTGTCTACACCAGCGCAGGCCACTTTTTGGTGCACCTTAGTAAAAGGACCTCTAAGTAACTTGGGGTAGCAAGATTTTGTGTGAATGTGGTTCCTGATCTACATGAAATCCCAAGGGTTAGTATATGAACTTTCTTTTCATTCCCCTTTCATCATCTTCTTTCATACATCCCATTTCTGTCCTCTTTGGTTCACATAAGTAGGGTCTTATTAGAAATTTCTTTCTATATACAAATGTTACCACTTCAACTCCTTTTCACACAGGCACTTTATGAAGCCTATGCTTGCAGTTTTTATTAAAGTGAAATTCCTTGAGAACACCTGTTGTCTTCTGAAAGGGAAGCCATATTATTAAAACAGTCTACTTGGGAAAAATGAATTAAATAGTAAATACCTCGATGCTAAGTGTGGGAATGCATTACCATTGACAGAGTGTAATTTATTCCCTTTCATGCAGTGATACCATCAGGGCTTTCTCTTGTTTTCCCAGTTTTAAATTACAGTGCAGTGCATTTCCAGAATGACTGAAGCTGAACACAAGTATCATCTTTTAAGGAAACAAACATGATTTAGACATCATGAACCTCAGTGGCCTTACTCATGATTGTCAAGGGGAGAATGATAGGAAGCTAAGATGAAACTATAGTGGTATGCAGAAGTCATAAGAGCATAAGCGTCTGTTCACGCTTTCCAAAAATACTAGGACTAGGGGGCATGCGATGAAGCTACAATGTAGTAAATGTAAAACGAATTGGAGAAAATTTTTCTTCACTCAACGTGTAATTAAACTCTGGAATTTGTTACCAGAGAATGCGGTAAAGGCAGTTAGCTTAGCGGAGTTTAAAAAAGGTTTGGACAGCTTCCTACAGGAAAAGTCCATAGACCGTTATTAAATGGACTTGGGGAAAATCCACTATTTCTTTGATAAGCAGTATAAAATGTTTTGTACATTTTGGGATCTTGCAGGGTATTTGTGACCTGGATTGGCCACTGTTGGAAACAGGATGCTGGGCTCGATGGACCTTTGGTCTTTCCCAGTATGGCAATACTTATGTACTTATGTACTAAGAGTTTCGTATTGGGTCAGACCAAGGATCTATCAAGCTCCGTTTCCAACAGTGGTTAGTCCCGGTCAAAAAATTCCTGACAGACTCCCAAAAAGTAGCAAGATTTCATGATATTTAACCTCAGGGATAAGCAGTGGGCTTCTACAGGTCTATCTTAACACCAGTGTATGGGCTTTACCTCCAGGAATTTGTTATTTTGGTCGCCTTGATCATGTCTTCAGGTAACAGATTTCACAACCATTATGCACTGTACTAAAATAATATTTTTTTTACATTTGTACCCTGTACTTTCCCACTCATGGCAGGCTCAATGTGGCTTACATATTATATACAGGTATGTACCTGGGGCAATGGAGAGTTAAGTAATTTGCCTAGAGTCACAAGGAGCTACCTGTACCTGCAGTGGGAATTGAACCCAGTTCCCCAGGACCAAAGTCCACCACTTTAACCATTAGGCCACTCCGAGTGGTTTTCAGTCTGTTGGTTATTAGCTTCATGGAGTGTCTCTTGATTGTGTTTTACATGCCAGGTTAAACAACCATTTTGTATTTAATGGTTCTACTTCACACATTGTTCTATAAACTTCTTTCATATTCCCTCCCAATCCTCTTCTCTGCAGGCTTAAAAGCCCTGACCTGTTTAGCCTGTCTTCATAAGGGAAGTGCTCCATCCCCTTTCTCATTTTTGTCATGCTTCTCTGAACCTTTTCTAGTTGCATAATATCCTTTTTGAGTTGGACTGACCAGAACTGCCCACAGAACTCAAGGTGCAAACACATCAGGGACCTATACAGTGGTAAAATGGTATTCTCAGTTTTGTTCTCCATCCCTTTTTCAGGTAATTCCTAGTTGCTTTTTTGGCCACCACAACATACCACCGGAGATGCTATAAATAAATGCAATATGATTGCAGAGAAAAAGAATCTATTACATTAGTTTGTGAAATATATATGCACTGAAAGAAATACATAACATTGACATTCGCACATCAGCCAGCCTTAATAAATGCTTAATTATAAATAATACCAAACAACATTTTCTTTTTGGAATAAAATTTGGCTGCAGCTTTATTTCCAAATAATCATAAATAACTCAATTCACTTAACAACCACTTAGTAACATGTCAATCAATATCTCGGTTAAATTCATATAGCGGTTTAATACTGTTAAGCCATTCGGTCACGAAACTGGCTCGGTTAAATTCATATAGCGGTTTAATACTGTTAAGCCATTCGGTCACGAAACTGGCTTACCTTCCCCAACTTACCCCCATCCCCCCATGTGACTTACGGTGCCGTCAAGCCACATCTCACTCATGGCGGTTCCGCCCCTGAGTTCTTTTCCATTTCATAACTTTCCCAATATTCATTTTAACCGCTTCTGGTGCCTGTAGCACCCTTCATCCAGGCACCCCCTTTTATTAAAAGCTGCTACCGATCCTCCCAAATACTACCCCCCACTCCCCCATGCCCCTCCTAAACTTCTCCAAAATTCAACCCCCAAAATCCCCATCTCCCACCAAAAACAGGGTGGGCCGGGACGGGTCCTTCAACTACCTTTCAACCACCCTCCCCCTCTCCTACCTAACTAACTATCCTTTTCAGCGCCAAATTCCTCCTATCCTGTCCTTTCCTTCCTAACCAATCCAATTCCTTTTCCTTCAACCAATCCCCTTTTCTTTCCCTTTGTTGCTGCCCTGCCAGCCTCCAATTAATTCACCCCACTACCCTCTCTTTTCCCTCCCCCCCACCCTTCATCAATCTAACTTGGCTGCTTCTGTCTCAGCCAATGTTATCACCCTCACTGATTAACAGTGAGGGTTTCCTTACACTTAAAAGAGTTTAGATATTGTGACACCCATGCAAATTAATGGCATTTGAAAGTGTAAGCTAAAATTTAAGGTGCTGGATTAGGTGCTTTTATTTTCCTAACATAGTTTATAATAACCCACTTTGCTATACAAATTGCAACAGGAAAATCTGTTTTCTGTCTACACAGAGCTCTTTCAGTAGTGATTGTTATATATCTTCTAGATTAACCAACTCATTTACATCCAACAATAGATCTTGGGTATGACTGAAACTACTGTGTTTTGGAACTCAATTGTATGAAAAAGATTTGGATGTAACAGTTGGGTTTAAAAGGGTGCCACTACTACTACTACTATTTAGCATTTCTATAGCGCTACAAGGCGTACGCAGCGCTGCACAAACATAGAAGAAAGACAGTCCCTGCTCAAAGAGCTTACAATCTAATAGACAAAAAATAAAGTAATCAAATCAATTAATGCCAGCATTCTTCTATGAAAAACCGAGCTTTTAAGTCTAGTGACCTGTTAAGAAAATGAGCTTTTAAATTTAGGGACCCATATTTAGAGCATAACAACATTCTTCACAAAATTTTGGGCAGATGTGCATGTAAATCCAAATTAATGCCAATTAACTCCAATTAACCTTAAGCACCCAATTGACTAATTAGTTTACACACACATCTGGGCACTGCACCTATATTGAATCTGGGGGGAATATATATATCTCCACAGATAGCATGCCAGGGATCTGAAGCATAGTAAAGAAGCAAGTACAAAGGCAGAAGTCCAAAAGTGGTGATGGTATTACAAGAGGAAGGGAAAGAGTGAAGGAGTAGCCTATTGGTTAGTGTAGTGGGCTGAGAACCTGGGGAAGTAGGTTTGATTCCTGCTGCAGCTCCTTGTGACTTTGGACAAATCACTTAGGGGCCTTTTTTACTAAGTCACATGTGCGCCAAATTGGAGTTACCATGTGGCCCTTGTGGTAATTTCAATTTTGGTGCACATCCGCTATGCGTGTCTGAAAAATATTTTTTATTTTCTGACGCCCGGCAGCTATGCGCGTCAAGTGGAATTTGATGTGCATAGACCATTACTGCTCGGTTACCGTGTGAGACCTTACCGCTAGGTCAATGGTTTGCAGTAAGGTTTCAGACCCAAAATGGACACGCGGCAGTTTTCATTTTCCACACGTCCATTTTTGGCAAAAAAATGTAAAAAGGCATTTTTTTTTGTAGGTGTGCTAAAAAATAATTCTGCACGTGCCCAAAACAAATGTCTACACTACCGCAGGCCATTTTTCAGTGCACCTTAGTAAAAGGACCCCTGAACCCTCCATTGCCCCATGTACAAAGCATGCTTTCTTCTTCCTAGCTCCTGCTACTTGGGAATAGTGTCCCAATGTCTATTCATAGTTATATTATAGTTTATCAAGATTTGTTATACTGCCAGGACTGACTAGCAATATTTGGCGGTTTACAATGCTATAAACAAAATTTTAGAAAAGAAAAAGAACTACAAAATATGATAGGAAAGCAATGACTCACTCACCTGGAAGAGAGAGAGAAGGAGAATAAGGGGAGGAAGCACAATCAAAAGGGAAGGGGAACAAAAAAGGGACTAAAGCCACATTGAGCCTGCCATGAGTGGGAAAGCGTGGGGTACAAATGTAACTAAAAAAAAAAAAAGAAAGGACAGTAGCTGTGAATCACTGCAAATTCAGCTTAAAGAAAAAGCATTAATGAACAACCAGGTCTTCAATTTCAATTTAAAATTCCTAAATGAAGATTCTGCATGGATTTCTAGCGGGAGAGAGTTCCAGTAAAAGGGGGCAGCAAAAAAGAAAGGCACACAACGGGTGAAATCTAAATGAGCAAGTTTGGGACTTGGTAGGACTAAGCGATGGCCATTTTATTACTACTACTACTACTACTACTACAAATCATTTCTATAGCGCTACCAGTCATACGCAGTGCTTCACAATTGAACATAAAGAAAAAGACAGTCCCTGCTCAAAAGTGCTTATAATCTAAATCAGGACAGACAGACAGGACAAATAAGGGATAAGGGTAGGACAGACAGATAGGACACATAGGGAAAGGGACTATTGAAGAGAGGAAGATAAGATAAAGTTTATTGAGCGGAGAAGGCAAACAAGTGAGTATGGAATAGTAAGAGACGAGAGATAGTGAACTCTCCATGCCTAAGTTTAAGTCACTTATAAAAACATGTCTCCCCCCCCCCCCCCCCAAGGCTTTTGGCATTCCATTCGATGTGGCTTGAACTTGGCATCTCTGTTCTTATTCTGATTTATGGCTATACTATTATATCTCTTCTGTCTCTCCTCGTCTTGTTTGTTTCTCTGTTTGCTACCTTTTCGATTTGACTGCTATCTCTTTCCTATCAATTGAATTGTAGTTCCTTTCTACCTTTTGATTTTGGCTTTGCATTGTACACTGCCTTGTTCCACCTGTCAGTATTGTGTGCTATAGTAAATGCAAATAAACAATCAACAAACTTACTCCCCTGTTTACTAAGCCACATTAGTGGCTGCCACACGGCAATGCCAACACAGCCCATCTGCATTAGTGCATCACAACTGCTAGCATGGCTTAGTAAATGGGGGGGGGGGGGGGGTTAGATTAGGAGCCTCTAAGGACAGAGAAAGAACCTTCATATAATATATGTAAACTGCTTTAGTTGTACTTACAGAAAGGAGGTATATCAAATCAATAACTCTTACCCCAAAATGCCTAATACATATCATTGTCATTATATTCTGTGCCCCCTATAATGGATTACTGTACATTTTCATCCAATTTTAGAGTTTTGACTTTACAAAAATCAAAACTACAGATGAAAACTTGTAAAATGCGACTAAAAAGATCTCTTCCATTTATCTTGAGTAATTTTATACAGGGTGTCTTTGAAACTGAAGCAGAGGTCAACACATAAAGGAATCAAAATAATTATTACCAGCTAATTAATACATCACTTTTTAAACTTCAAGCTATCCTTTTCATTTACAGAAATTAATGAGTTCTACAGTTACTCAGTGCTGACACAGTTACCCAGGCGATTAAACAATACTCAAACAGCAATTGTGAACTGGACACATGCCCCAGCTACCTAATACGATCAGCCCCCCACCGCTTCATAATAGATCTCACATCCCACTTAAACTTCATGCTCCAACAGGGTACTTACCCTCAAGAAAAAGGCAACATCCTGCTCACCCCCATACCAAAAGACACCAAGAAAAAAACAAACAACATTACCAACTACCGCCCAGTAGCATCTATCCCATTAGTAGTCAAACTAATGGAAGGACTGGTGACCAAACAACTCAATCACTACATAAAAAAATTCACTATACTACATGAGTCACAATCAGGATTTTGACCCCTACACAGCACCGAAACAGTACTACTCACTCTCCTAACCAAATTCAAGCAGGAAATAGCAATAGGCAAGAGCATTCTCCTCCTCCAATTTGACATGTCAAGTGCATTCAACATGGTTAACCATAACATATTGCTAAGACTTCTAGAATACTTCGGAATCAATGGTGGCACTTTCAATTGGATTAAGGGTTTTCTAACCACAAGAACATATCAAGTGAAATCAAAAACAAACATATCGTCACCGTGGAAACCAGTCTGCAGAGTACCACAAGGATCACCACTATCACCGATTCTTTTCAACCTCATGATGACTCCACTAGCCAAGACCCTATCCACCCAAGGCCTCAACCCATTTATCTATGCTGATGACGTCACATTATACATCCCATACAAACATGATCTGGTGGAAATCACCAACAAAATCAAGCTAAGCTTAAACATCATGAACTCATGGGCAAATGCATTCCAACTAAAACACAATACAGAAAAAACACACTGTCTCATCATCTCATCCCAATACAATGCATACAAACCCACAAACATTAACACCCCAGGATACACCCTCCCTGTCTCAGACAGTCTGAAAATTCTCGGGGTAACAATCGACCGTAACCTATCACTAGACACCCAAGCGAAATCCACCTTAAAGAAAATATTTTTCTCAATGTGGAAACTCAAACGCGTAAAACCATTCTTCCAGAGGGAAATATTTTGTAACCTGGTACAGTCCATGGTACTAAGCCACATAGATTACTGTAATGGAATCTATGCGGGATGCAAGGATCAAATCATAAAGAAACTTCAGACCACCCAAAACAGAGCAGCCAGGCTTATATTTGGAAAAACACGTTTTGACAGTGTCAAACCACTCAGAGAAAAATTGCACTGGCTACCAATCAAAGAACGTATCACTTTCAAAATCTGCAAGACTGTTCATAAAATTATTTACAGCAAGGCACCGGGATACATGACAGACCTCATCAACCTGCCAACCAGAAACACCACAAAATCTGCACGATCATACCTAAACCTCCACTACCCAAGCAGCAAAGGACTCAAATACAAATCCACCTATGCATCCAACTTTTCCTACCTAAGCACACAACTATGGAACGCATTGCCAAAAGCAGTAAAAACTACATTTGACCACCTAAATTTCCGGAAAGTACTAAAGACAGAACTGTTCAGAAGAGCATACCCCACCGACCCAACATAAAAATACCTTGTCACCTGTGACACAATGCAACCAGAGACCGTAACGGACATTACATGACTTTTCTTCCCCCTTTCCCTCTCTAAGTTCCCCCCAACTGTACTTACCATACATGTACCTCATTCTACCACAATATCACTTTGTATTCATTCATACCATATATTTGTTCAGACCGGAATCGGCTAACGCCGTTAACGGTTATATGTAAGCCACATTGAGCCTGCAAAAGGTGGGAAAATGTGGGATACAAATGTAACAAATAATAATAATAATAATAATAATAATACAGCACTGCAGACACCAATCAGGCGCTGACCCCCCCCCCCCCCCCCCCCCAATGCACAATTAGAATCATTCTCTACAGATTCCATTACCAAGGGAGCTGAATTTGCAGTATGCACATAAGAGTTCTGCCTTGTCCTTAGTTTGACAGGACCATTATAGAAAACTAGAATCAAAACTATATTAAAAAGTTTGCTGCAATTGACCCTCCAGTGTATAAGAGAAGGTTTAAAAGAGAAGCCGGCTCTGGTTATGAAGTATATCAGCTGGCATCAAGAGCACATTTAAACACTGTTTACCCAATATAGCGGTGCTTAAAAGCCCTAACAATGCTACCCAGCTGCATAGTGTGCGCTTCACAGCAAATGCTAGCTTAAGCTGTAAATTAGTGCCTTAGGGCCTCAAATTGTACAAGAGGACAAATGCAGTCCAGTGGTAGTGCGAAACAGCAGTAAAGCATAATTGTGCCCATTTAATTAAACAGAATGTTGAGTTTCAATAAAGGTGGCAGTTCCTTTCCTTATTTAAACAGGTTGCCCTGGTTACTCCCATCCTGTGCTGGTTTGTTGGCTTTAACAGACGCATTTGAACTTTGCAGGCTGTGGCAGCAGTGCCAGAACTGGAGAAGGAGAAAGGGGAAGGGAGAAATTCACTGTTGGCTTCCAGTACTTTTGGCAAAAAGTCTCATCTGTGAGTTTTCTGTAGCTTACACTGAAGGTATAGTAGACCAAGAAAGATTCACTTTGCTGCCCAGGAGTTCAGTGCAGCTAGTCTGAAAATAAGTTCAAGTGTTTCACTTTAGCGCCCAGATCAGAGGAGGGAGAAGAATCTCTACCTTCTCTCTTTCTGCTGTCTTCTGCTTTTCTCCTCTTCCTGCCTGCCATTCTCCATTCCCCCTCCTTTAATTTCTTTCTCTCATGTACTGTTCTCCATTGATTATCCCTTTCCTCCCACATTATATCTTCCTAGATTCCCACCTTACCCCCAGATCTAGGTCCTCTCTCACATGCCTCCATCCTCAATCCTCTTAAAACATCTTGCATCCTCACTACTCCATTGTAGGTCCTTTCTATTTCTCACTCCATGCCAAGATCAGTTCTCTGTCTCTCTTCCTTCCCACTTCCATATCTAGAATATTATTTTCCCTTCTCCCTTGCTTTCCCTTAAATCCCTGGTACTGTTACCCCTTCTTCCAGGCCCTTTTCATCCCTAGTCCTTTCCCTCCCTCTCTGCATTCATTCACCTTCTTCTTGGATTCATTATCACTCCCATCTCTTTTGTTCCTATTTTTTCTGCCCCTATCCTAGGTCAAATCTTTGCTCTCTTCAGTCCCTAGACGTTCTTCCCATATACCCTCTCCTAGCTCAGGAATATCATCCTCACATCCCCTCCTCAAAATGTATCTTCTCCACCCCTGGAAGGACTTCCCTACATTTTCTTTTGTATTGTCTTCTGAAGCCCCCCCCCCCCCCCATACACACTTCTTTCTCTCACACTTCTGCTACCTTAAAGCCTCACTTCATTCTCCCCATCCTGAAATATTTCACCACATTCCCCCTTTCAAAGTTTGCATTACATTCTTCCCCTCTCCCCCAAGCTCTCACTGTGTTTTCCTCACCCCTCCCCACAAGAAAGACCGTTCTCTGCATCCTATCCCCTCTCCCCAGGAAGCTTTTATGGCACTCTCCTTACCTTTCCCCGTCTCTTCACACTCCCTCCCTCCCTCCCTAGGACACCTTTACCAGACTCCCTTCTTGCTGCCAGCCAGGCCCCTATAATGCTCCACCCCAGATTCCACAGGGACAGCAGTAGGTGCTGTTGAGTTGTCTAGTAGAGTGAGCAGCAACACTGAGCTCATTTTATCCTCTTTAATGCTGTCCTGACCCTAAGAGTGGATGGCAACAACCCAGCCTTATTCTCTTCTCCCCTTTCACCAGGTCAGCAGCAGCCGGTACTTATTATAGCATTAAATGGCCTCACACAGTGGAAGTTAATAATATTGTAACTACCAGCTGCTGCTGCTGCTGATAGGGGAGAGAGACAGAAGAAGAAAATAAGCTGAGATTGGTGCTCTCTGTTGGGTCAATGTAACAAAGGATAGGATAAGATGGGCTCAGCTCTGCTGCTCACTGTACTGGTAGGCTCATCAGTATGGGCTGCTGCTGCCACCCTCATAGATCCACCAACCTGTGCAAGTGTATGGCCTACACACTGTGTCCCCTTGCCTACTCCTTGTGTAGGTCTCTACTTCCCTGTTTCACCCTGTTTTGACATCTATCACTTTTCTCTGCTTGTTCACCATATCTTTCAGCTGAAACAGCAGAACTAGCTGAATTCTGTTGCTTTGGATTAGTAGCTTCAGTTAATGAGTAAGAGAATTATAAGAGTAAGCACAAATGCCCACAGAATATCCCTGCCTACCTGGTTATTGAAGGATATACCTCAGCTCGCAAAACTAGAAGCTTGAGCACTTGCAGCTGTCTTTTCTTACCCAAGCCGGTTTTTGTTGCCTTCCTATTAGATCCTTTACCACCTTGGGGACATGAGCACACAAGCTCCCACATTTAAAGTCTGATTTTGGATAGAATATTTAGGTTCACAGTTTTCAGATGATTTCACAAAAGGACAGCTGAATACAGAGTCATTTGTAAAATACATATAGGGCAATGGGAAATGCATGTGTATTATCCTAAACGTGCAAAGGGAGCACGCATTTCTTGTTTGGTACCCTATATGTGATGCCACTACTTACATGTGATCTACATGCAAATCCCATTCATTTCAAAAAGTGTCCATAGCAACAAATTTTTACCAACTTTTTTAATGTCAGTTAATGAGGATGTTAAGAGAGACAGCCGTAATCAACAAGTAATTTCCAAAGTTGGGTCCCAGCGAAACATGGTCCATGTTGGGACCCAGGATCTCTACAAGTTAAGTGGCAATATATTGTATTAAAAAGTGTGTTTAAACAGGGAGCATGGACTGGCACGAAGAAAAAACAATATGTGCGATGATTAATTGCTTGTGGATGAAATAAGACCTTGGTTGGTCTCTGGCAGTCCTTAAGAATACTTTATGAGCACATAAAAAATTTACGGACACTTTTCGAAATGAATGGGATTTGCGTATAGATTATATTTTAATATCCCATATCTTTCATATAATTTTCCCCATTTTTTTGTGATGATTTTTCCTGCAACTACTTACATGTGCACATACCAGCACCTAAATGTGTAAGTACCATACCCTATAAAGTTCCATGTATAAGAGCAGCCAATTAAGGAGCTAAGTTCCTACAGGCAGATTCCTTGAATTTTAAAAAAGGCCAGGTTAAATAACTGAGGCTTAAGCACAATTGCCAAATTCCTGGCCAAAATAATAGACAAGTCCAGAGACTTGTGGGTTATAACCAAGGTGGCCAAACAGGTAGAAAAGGTGACAGCCAAAGCCAGAAAGATGCTTGGGTGCATAAGGAGAGGGATGATCCACAGGAAAAAGAGGTGATAGTGCCCTTGCAGAAGTTTCTGGTGATGCCCCATTTAGAGTACTGCGTGTAATTCTGCAGACCGCACATATGGAAAGATATAAACAGGATGGAATCGGTCCAGAGGGTGGCTACAAAATTAGTAAGTGGTCTCTGTCGTAAAACATATAGGGACTGGCTTAGGAACCTCAACATGTATATGCTGGAAGAGAGGAGAGAGAGAGGGGATATGATGGAGATGTTTAAATACCTCAGTGGCATCAATATACAGGAGCCAAGCCTTTTTCAAATGAAGGAAAACTCTGGAATGAGGGGGCATACAATAAAGTTAAGAGGAAATAGGCTTAGGAGGAATCTAAGAAAATACTCTTTCACTGAAAGGGTGGTGGATGCGTGGAATGGCCTCCCGGTGGAGGTTGTGGAGACGAAGACTGTGTCTGAATTTAAGAAATCATGGGACAGGCACTTGGGATCCCTTAGGAAAGGAAGAGTTAGTGGTTACTGAGGATGGGCAGACTGGATGGGCCATTTGGTTCTTATCTGCCATCATGTTTTTATGTTATGCAGGTTGTGGCTGATATTCAGCCAGGGCTCACTTAACTGTCTTATACAGATCCTGGCTGAATATATATCGGCCAGGATTTGCATAAGCTCTGGCGACCAGCACAATTACATTTAGTCCTGGATATCCAGTGCCGGTGCCCAGACATAGCCTGGCAATGAATACGCAGGGCTAATTCTGGCCACAGTAATCAGTATGTAAAAAAAACTCAATCACCACCGCAGGCTGGATATCTACCAGGAAATTTTTGTGACATCCAAATATATCCATAACAATTAGGCATATTGCAATGCTGTATTTGGAATGTGTGAAAAAGGCAATAGTTACAATAATGTATCCTGTTTGCAAAAGAAGCAGGATTAATGGTTAAGGAGCTTGGGGTGGGGGAGGGAGAAATATTTTCTTGGCATTTGAACACTGGAGTGCTATAAGCCTGAAACATTTCTCCTTCTGGAAGCCTGCACTCATGAGAATGCTGAATTATGTTTGCATCTCTGTCATCTGTAGCTAGAACTGCAAGACGTTAGCCCCTCTCATTACTACCATATGGAAATCTTGAATCAGGCAGCATCCTCTCACCTTCCTACTCCTCAAGGGATTAATTCCAATTCTTAGCACGTAACCGTCTTTACTTGCATTAGGTTCTAAAGTCAGCAAAGCAGAACATTCGCATTTCTATATCTGACACCACAGACGAGCGAAACTTCATAATTGAAAGGTAAGACAAATGGTTAAAGCACAGAATCTTCTTTGCTAGTACCAAAAATGGTAGCATGAATGTTACAAAAACAGAAAGTCAAAATACACAGCAGAATGCTAATACCTCTAAGGGGAAAGTCACTTGTATTAGTATTCAGGGTAAATCTTTTGAGTTTACCTGATGAAGTAGTCTCTTCCATCTCTGCTTGCCGCCATCTCCCATCCATAAGTTGGCCCCGGTGTCAACCTCCAGGTTCCTGAAGGAGGCGGCCAGCCTGAAGATTTCGTCTTGTGGCTGTAAAAGAATTACAAAGGATTCTTAGGCTTGCAAAACGGTGTCTGGGAGAAAAAGCCACAGGCTTGTGCTGTGATTCATCACATTGTGAATCACTGCAAGACCCCTTCAGAAAACAATTTGTACATTTCTGCAGAATACTACATTTTGACAATTGAAGTTGGGAGTTTGATCTTGACATTATGGGCCAGATTCAGTAAGTGGAGCCTAAAGTTAGGAGCTGTTTGGATCTGTGCGAAGCACCAATTCTATAAAGGTCCATCGTCCAACTTTGGACATGAGGACTTATGCCTACTGAAACCTGGCGTAAATCTTCATGCCCAACTGGTGTCCAGTTGGGCACTTAAATCCAAGTATGTTAAGTAGAATATAACATCATACCTAATTTCTGGGAATGACCCTGACCTGCCCATGCTCCTCCCATGGCCATGCCCCCTTCTGAGTTGCAGGCTTTGGGGTCCTTTCACTAAGCTGTGGTAACGAAAGCATGCTTACCACAGCTTAAAAGGGCTTACTGTGGGGTGTGCTGAGGCATCCCATGGTACGTTTCAAATATGCGAATACTACCCATGCACTAAACAGTATTTTAAAAAAAATTTTGGCTAAGGGGATTGGGGAGGAGGGGGACATTTCTGTGCTAATCAGCATGTCGGCATTGCTGCGCACTAACTGATTAGTGCAAGTTAATAGGTGGCAGTAAGGTTTCACATGCTAATTTTTGTTAGTGGCTGAGCACTAATGGCAACATTAGCACATGAAAATACCCAAAGCTGAAGAAAAAATGCTCTTAACAGCAATCAAATATGTTAAAAATATTGTTAAGGAGGAAAAATACCTCAAAAGTCAGGGCTGTGACACCTTGAATTTCTCATAGTGCCGATGCATATCAGACACCATTTCTATCACTGGCCATAAAAACCTCTTCAATATTTTAATGCTTTATGTGCACAAAATCATTTAAACATCAAAACAACTTCAAAAAATAATAAATATAGAGCAAGCACTTAACTTAAAAATGTAGCCCTGATGGGGATCTCCATTTCACTTTGCCAAGTTTCCTCAGGGGAACTGTGTGCAATGCCTGCGGAAACTTAATCAACCAAACAAACTCATATTTTCCAAGTCTTAGGACGCCAATGCTTACATATGACGCCATTTTCCAATAAAGGCGCTAACACTTGGAAAATATGAGTCTGCTTTATCTATACCAGAACTGTTATCCTGGAACACACTAATTCAGTGGTGTAACCAGACCTCAAATTTTGGGTGGGCCTATGGGCAAAATGGGTGGCACAATGTCCTACCCATAGCCCACCCCTCCTCTGCTCTCTGCCCCCTTCTCCCCCCATCCCAGCTCATCGTAAAATATTATATACCTGAGCTGGCAAGGATCCCCAAACCCTGCCAGCTGGAGACCTCCTGGAAGGTGCCCAGAACTCCCTTAAGTGCAATTCAGCAGCCAGCAGCAGCTTTCCTGAACCACCTGACTGGCATCTGGAGCATGCTCAGTTTTTGCACAGGTTCTCAGCACCTTCCAGGAGGTCTCCAACTGGCAGGTCTTGAGGACCCCAACAAGCTGCAACAAGGGTGCCAGAGTATTAGGATTGGCACAATATAAATTAAGGTAAATAAATAAATGACATTTGGCAACACATTATGGCATTAATTCAAACAGATTTCATGTCACCTCTGGAAGTGTACAGATAGGAATCAAAATTCTCTCTGTTTATATGGGCATTTATCTACTAGAAATGCTGTCCAAAGTTTCTATGCTATGGAGCAATTGAAAGTTGGATGAGGTAAGTGTTACTGGATTCAAATAAACATGGAGGGGCATTTTCGATATGATGTCTAAAACATCCAAAATCTAAACAGGAAAGAAGGTCATTTTCGAAAAAGAAAAACATCTATTTTTTTTTCCGAAAATACTGTTTTATGATATGAACATTAAAATTTTTTTTTGTTTGGATCCATTTTTGTTGAAAAAATGTCCAAGTGCAAAATGCACAAAATCAAGCCATTCGGATGTAGGAGGAGCCAGCATTTTTAGTAGACTGGTCCCCCTGATATCTCAGGACAGCAATAGGGCACCCTAGGGGGCACTGCAGTGGACTTCATAAAAAGCTCCCAGGTACACATCTCACCATTGCTCCCTTACCTTGTCTGCTGAGCTCCCCCAAAACCCACCCAAAACCCACTACCCCCAACTGTACACCACTACGATAGCCCTATATGTGGGTACAGTGGGTTTCTGGTGAGTTTTGGAGAGCCCACATTTTCTCCACAAGTGTAACAGGTAGGGGGAGGGGGTTAGTGACCACTGAGAGAATAAGGGGACGTCATCCCTGATTTCCTCCAGTGGTCATCTGGTTATTTAGGGCACCTTTTTGTGCCTTATTCGTTATAAAAACAGGTCTAGCTCAAAACGTCTTGGTTTTAGTCCTGGACGTTTTTGTTTTGTTCCATTATGGCTGAAATATGTCTAAGTCTTAGGAACACCCAATTCCCGCCCTGAACAAGCCCCTGAAATGGCCCCTTGAGATTTGGATGCACCTCTGACAGACTTCAAAGAAAAACATCTAAAAATAGGTTTCAAAAATGCTGATGTATGCCA
Organism: Microcaecilia unicolor; assembly: GCF_901765095.1. Taxonomy (NCBI): domain Eukaryota; kingdom Metazoa; phylum Chordata; class Amphibia; order Gymnophiona; family Siphonopidae; genus Microcaecilia; species Microcaecilia unicolor. Next base: position 22,428 of record NW_021963842.1, read on the forward strand.
CTTTTTAGACGTTTTTCTGTTTTTAAAATGAGCCCAAAAGTATGTTATGGGTGGTGTGGATGAAGAGACTGGTATATCACATCTGGAAATATATTAGAATTTGGTTCCCTGTCGATCTGACTTGACCCTGAACTCAGCCTGAAACAAAACCTGATATTTTCCCACAGCAATGTTTTTGTTTGTAGACAGTCGGGAATGTGTAGATACCACTTTAAAGACATTTTTTTGAAAGTATTAGGTCAAATCTTAATCTTCTATGGAAGTAAACGTTCTTGAGGTTTGCAAAAACTGGATTGAGTTGAACTCAGTTGTTTATATCCAAACCCTTATCAGAAAATCATTCAAATTCCTCACTTCTCATGTTCAGGTTCAATAAGTTTAACTACTGTTTCCAGATTTGATACCCACCTGACAGGACTTAACAAGGATCTGGGGTTTGTATCACACTATAAACCATAAAATTATACTGCTTTGTCGCATTCTGATTATCCATTGGGCTCTCCCTCTTTCTCACTGCTCCCCCCAAACACCCCTCCCTACCTTTCCCTCCAGACTGTCCTTGGAATGCTTTTCTTCTCTCACTTATACATGTTTGATATTGTCATCTTTCGCTCATACTTGTCCTGCCTTCAAAAGTTTGTCAAAATGTATTACATCCATTTAAAAAAAGATATCACATTATTTCCTATCTTGTGTTTTCTGTTTATCACATTTGAAGTGGATTCACACAGTAATCACACGATTTTATCCTATTCTACCCTCTTTGGCAGCTCAGTCTCCACTTCTTTCACAGATGGGCTTTGTGCCCCTCTAGCCATGGCCATGTTTCCATGGCAAAGACAGAAACCTTTAACATTACAGAACTGCTTTATGTAATTCCTGTTAGCTAGGAGTAAACTATTCGCATAGATTCAAGGCAGAAGAGAAAAATATGTCACTGGAATTTGAACTATTCAGGTGCCAATTTTAAGGTACACTTTCAAATACAAATTCTTTTCCTTTCACATTTGAGTCTAAACTCTGCAGAAAAATATTACTTTAATGAATACTAGTGTGCTAAGGACATTAAAATGCTACCTAGTTTGACAACGGATGTCATTTGATGTTTAGAGACAATGAAAATTGTTGTATTGGACTGGTGTGCTAAGCCCACGTTAGGCTGTACTTTATGCAGCATTGACACTAATGGATGGAATTTTATTGCACTGAATGTCAGTCCCTTGAATGTGTGAACAAACAGACCTGTAAAACAGATTTATATTGCAATCAGTATTTATTTATTTATTAGGATTTATTTACCGCCTTTTTGAAGGAATTCACTCAAGGCGGTGTACAGTAAGAATAGATCAAATATGAGCAGGAGGCAATTAGAGCAGTAAAAATATTCGAACAACAATATAAGTATGGCATGGTATACCAGCATTGTCAACACAATACGTAATAGAACATTATAATTGGTAGTGAGGGGTAAGGCAAAGTTGTAACATATAGATGAGTAAGAAAGTAGGAAGAATTAGAAAGTAAGGTGATTGATATTATACACTAAAATTCAAAAGATTTATGCTGTCTCTGTCAAAACATGGAGTTGTCATTCTTCCAGAGTCCTCTTTTACTTTAAGAAAGATGATCTTTTCATTTACAACATTAAAATATTGAATATTGAAGCCTGTTAAATATGCCTTCCTCAATGCCCATTGCCTCTGATGTCTACAGTCTATAAAATTCTTTGCCAGAGGCCTTTGAAGAAAGTCCAACCAAACCCATAGCATAAGATCTACATTTTTGTTGCTCATTTCTTCAACGTTTGCTATTTATAAGTAATTAGGAAGTATTAATTTATGTATTTATTTATTAGGACTTATTTAACGCCTTTTTGAAGGAATTCACTCAAGGCAATGTACAGTAAGAATAAGTCAAACATAAGCAATAACTAATTATAGCAGTACAAATATTCAAATAACAGTATAGAGTATGGCATAGTATACTACTTACAATGCCATCACAATAAATAATAAAATAGTTTAATAGACTGGTCCCAATTTGTTGGAAGTCTCATAAAATATATTTTTTAAAGATTTCTTAGATGATGAGTTTGATCGTATGACATGGTACAGTAGACTGTATAGCTAAACCAAGCAAGCTTCATCTTTCCTCTTATGCTCTCTTTGTGCTTTGAAAAATAAATTTCAAAGCTAGCATCAGTAGTTTTCCCCTGGAAATCAATGCATACGACTTTTTCACCATGTCTGTCCTGCCAAACACTATTACACAATGGGGCTCATTTTCAAAGCACTTAGACATACACAGTAGTATAGTAATCTGTGGTACTCTGGGGCTCATTTTCAAAAGAGAAAAACATTTAAAAGTGGCATAAAGCAGCATTTGGATGTTTTGCTTGCCGAAATGTTCAAATCTCTATTTTCGCAACCCATTTTCTAAACATTTTTCTATGCTGTTTGTCCTCAGTGCATTCAGATTACAAGGGGACATGCTGGGGACATGTTGAGGGTGGGATTTGGGCATTCCTAACACTTTGATGTTTTTCTGCCATAATGAAACAAAACAAAATGTCTAGGACTAAAACTAAGATGTTTGGAGTTAGACTTGTTTTGATAACACCTACACCTAAATCACAAAAAGTGCCTTGTGACCAGATGACCACTGGAGGAATAAAGGAATGACCCTCACTTACTCCTCATGGTCACTTACCCACTCCCACCTCTCCAAAGTTGTGAAAGAAACAGTATATATCAGCCTCTATGATAGCCTCAGATGTTATGGCCAGTCCTATTAGAGCTGCAAGTAGGGTCCTGGAATAGCCTTCTGGTCGGTACAGCGCACTGTAGAGAAGGGGACTCAGGCCCATATCCCACTCTAACTGGTACACTTGTGGTGTAAAGTGTGAGCCCTCTGGGGCACACCATGAACCTACTGCACCCACATATAGGTAACACCTGCAGACATAAGAGTTATTGTAGTGGTATATAGTGGTATACAGTAAGTTTTTTGGTGAATTTTGGAGGCTCACCATACAATGTAAGGGTGAGATGTGTACCTGGGACCTTTTATGTGAATTCCACTGCAGTGCCCCCTAGGTGCCCCACTGCTCTGCTGGGATATCTATGTGGCCAGTCTATTAAGAATGCTGGCCCCTTCTACATCTCAAATGGATTTTGTGCATTTTTCACTTGGATATTTTTTGTTTTTGAAAATGGTCCAGAATGTCCAAAGTTGGATTCAAACATCCTGTCAAAAATGCAGTGGCATTCCTAGGGGGGCTGACACCTGGGGCGGATCGCCGATGCGCCCCGCCCCCCGGGTGCAGCACCCCCCCCCCCCCACGAAAGAACCCCCCCCCATGTGCACGCCGCTGGAGGGAGTGCCGCGCGCCTGTCCGCTTCGTTCGTTTCCATGCTCCTTCTGCCCCGGAACAGGAAGTAACCTGTTCCGGGGCAGAGGGAGCACAGAATGAACGTAGCAGACAGGTGCGCGGCATCCCCCCCAGCGGCGTGCACCCGGGGCGGACCGCACCCACTGCCCCCCCCTGGTACGCCACTGCAAAAATGTCCCTCTCTGTGTGTCTAAGTGCTTAGACACACAAAGAGGAGCATTTCAAAGTGCTTTGAAAATGAGCCCCAGAGGATTCTTAAAAGTTTCTTTTCATCTCTCTCACATTGAACGCTCTTAGCAGAGACCAGGAAAACTGATTCCAGTACAGTACGGGCAACTTTGGGGTCTGGTGGAAACATGTCAGGTTGAAACTGTACTGAATGGTTTTGGTTGGGTGAGGGAGGGAGGGGGGATTTGGGAGATTTGTATTTTTGTATCTAAGTATAGAGGGGGCTGGTTTCTATTTGTATGATTTTATGTCTTGATTTTTATTTCCGTTTCTATTAATAAAAGAATTCTCCAGTACAGTACATTCAAATGCTGTTCAAACGGGGCGTGGCAAGGGATCTTCCCAGTGTTAGCATGCTTCTGTGTCAGAATGAAGGTTGTTTGCACTCAGGGGACCTTTTACTAAGCCACATGGAGGGGCATAATCGAATGGGGGTGCTCATCTATAAGGGTGCCCTTCTCCGGGGACGGCCCCGGGAAGGGGCAGAGCCAACTGTATTATCAAACAAGATGGGCGTCCATCTTTCGTTTCGATAATACGGTTGGGGCCGGCCAAATCTCAACATTTAGGTCAACCTTAGAGATGGTCGACCTAAATTTTGAGATTGCTGGACTTAGACATGGCCAACCTCGGTTTTCGCCGATAATGGAAACCGAAGCCGGCCATCTCAAAACCGGCCAAATCCAAGCCATTTGGTCATGGGAGGAGCCAGCATTTGTAGTGCACTGGTCCCCTTGATATGCCAGGACACCAACCGGGCACCCTATGGGGCAGGGGCACTGCAGTGGACTTCACAAATTGCTCCCAGGTGCATAACTCCCTTACCTTGGGTGCTGAGCCCCCCAACCCCCCCAAACCCACTACCCACAACTGTACAACACTACCATAGCCCTTAAAGGGTAAAGGGGGGCACCTAGATGTGGGTACAGTGGGTTTCTGGTGGGTTTTGGAGGGTTCCCATTTACCAACACAAGTTTAACAGGTAGGGGGGGATGGGCCTGGGTCCGCCTGCCTGAAGTGCACTGCACTGCAGTCCCCACTAAAAACTGCTCCAGGGACCTGCATAGTGCTGTGATGGAGCTGGGTATGATTTGAGGCTGGCAAAAAATGTTTTTTAAAATTTCTTTTTGGGTGGGAGGGGGAGTAAGGGGAGGTGATCCCCGATTCCCTCCGGTGGTCATCTGTCAGTTCACGCACCTTTTCAAGGCTTGGTCGTTAACAATAAGGGACCAAGTAAAGTTGGCCAAATGCTCGTCAGGGCCGCCCTTCTTTTTTCCATTATTGGCCGAGGACGGCCGTCTCTTAACCATGTCCCTGTCCCGCCTTCGGTACACTGCCGACACGCACCGTTGACCTTTGGTCGTCCCCGTGACGGAAAGCAGTTGAGGCTGGCCAAAATCGGCTTTTGATTATACCAATTTGGCTGCCCATAGAAGGGCGCCCATCTCCCGATTTGTGTCAGAAGATGGGCGCCCTTCGAAAATAAGCAGGATAGGTGCCTAAGTGCTCCCAACATGCGTCAATTTAGAGTTACCACCCAGTTACAGCGAGGCCTGGTCATTAATTTCATTTTTTACATTCTTCCGCTATGCACGCAGGGAAATAATTATTTTATTTTCCTGTGTGTGGTATAAACCGCGTGCTAATCACCATTCTACGCCATTCTACGGTTACCACGTGAAACCTTAACGCTACGCCAATGGCTGGCAGTAAGGTCTGAGACCCAAATTAGACATGCACCAATTTTTATTTTGCTGCACATCTATTTTTGGCAAAAAGTAAGGCCTTTTTTCAGGCATGCTGAAAATCAGCGCACACTCAAAACATGCGCCTACACTAGTGCAGCCCATTTTTTGGTGCATCTTAGTAAAAGGACCCCTCACATAGCAGTGGAATGCCACCAACTGTAACCACCACATTTTAAGCCTGTGATTGCAATATTTAGTGTTATCTCCAGGAACATCTGGCAGGCTCTGCAGTTCTCAAGTGTTTATTCATAAAAATCAAGATGTTTGATCCTGCTATTGAAATTCCACTACTCAGGAAGGTATTGTGTTTGAATTACTAGAGAAGGCCAGAGAAGCTGAATGAAAGTGGAATTGAGTGGAATGTTATCTCTGCACACAGAGAGGCAGTTGATGAGAAAAATAAAGGAGCAATGTATCCACATAAAAGTCCATAGCAGCAGGGTACTCCTTATGTTAGTTCAGATGGCAAAATGTAATTCTTTATAATGAAAGCATGATTCAGAGGAAGTTACTTGAAATCTAAGGTGACCTGCACTCTTTTTTTTTTCAGACAGCACACACTGTTATATGAAACAGACTATAAAACTATCCACGCATAGACGTAGGTTTAGTAAAGTTAGATTTCATTATGCAAATAAAGTAGTACTATGATTATTGTGAACATCATCAGATTTGCTTAGTAAAAGGGTCCTTTAGACTTACAAAGTTTCACAGGTTACATCAATGTATTGCTAGTACTGGGATTTAATTTGCCTACCTTCAAATTTACCTAACACATTTGGACATTTTACTATTGTTGTGCTATTAACAGTGGCAGCCCTACCATTAGGCCAACTGAGGTGGGGGCCTCAAGTGACACTGTTTTTGGAGCAGCATCTTCCCCCCCCCCCTTCCTTCCTCAACTCCCCCCTCAGCCTAAATTCTTCTTTTGTTTTTCAAAAGTTGGCGGTGGCAGTGATCCCTATTCGTTGCCCTGCTGCCAGCACTGTCATCTCCTCTGTACTACAGCCTGCCTTTCTGTTGTAACTTCCTGTCTCCTCAGCCATGGTTAACCCCATGCATCCGTTACCTTCGCTCCTGCACCCGATCTGCTGAACGACTCTGGAGGAAATCTCGCACCCTGTCAGAATTCACCCATTACAAATTCATGCTATCCTCCTTCCAGTCCTCCCTATTCCTTGCCAAACAGGAATATTATTCTCAATTAACCAATTCTCTTGGCTCCAACCCTCGTCGCCTCTTCGCAACCTTCAACTCCCTACTTAAAGTGCCCTCCGCTCCCACCCCCCCCTCACTCTATCCTCAAACATTAGCTGACTACTTCCGCGATAAAGTGCAGAAGATAAAGCTTGAATTCACCTCCAAGCCTTCTCCTCCCTGTGACTTCTTAACCCACTCCCTCAACCAACCTAACCTGTCCTCCTTCTCCTCCTTCCCTGAGATCACTGAAGAGGAAACTGCTCGCCTTCTTTCTTCCTCTAAATGCACCACCTGTTCCTCTGACCCCATTCCCACCAATCTGCTTACCAACATCTCTCCTACAGTTAACCCCTCAATCTGTCACATCCTCAACCTCTCTCTCTCCACTGCTACTGTCCCTGACACATTCAAGCACGCTGTAGTCACTCCACTTCTTAAAAAAACCTTCATTTGACCCCACCTGTCCCTCCAATTACCGCCCCATCTCCCTTCTACCCTTCCTCTCCAAATTACTTGAACGAGCTGTCCACAGCCGCTGCCTTGATTTCCTCTCCTCTCAGGCCATCCTTGATCCGCTTCAATCCGGCTTTCGCCCACTACACTCAACAGAAAACAGCTCTCTCCAAAGTCTGCAATGACCTATTCCTTGCCAAATCCAAAGGTCACTACTCCATCCTTATCCTCCTCGACTTATCTGCCGCCTTCGACACTGTCAATCATAATTTACTTCTTGACACACTGTCCTCATTTGGATTCCAGGGCCCCGTCCTCTCCTGGTTCTCCTCGTATCTCTCCCAACGCACCTTCAGAGTATCTTCTAATGGCTCTTCTTCCACCCCCGTCCCACTCTCTGTTGGAGTTCCCCAAGAATCTGTCCTTGGACCGCTTCTTTTCTCAATATACACCTCTTCCCTGGGCTCACTGATCTCATCACATGGTTTCCAGTACCATCTCTATGCCGATGACACCCAGCTCTACCTCTCCACTCCCAACATCACAGTCGAAACCCAGGCCAAAAGTCTCGGCCTGCCTCTCAGATATCGCCGCCTGGATGTCCAACCATCACCTGAACTGAACATGGCAAAGACTGAGCTCCTTGTCTTCCCACCCAAACCCTCCTCTCCTCTTCCCCCACTCTCTGTCTCTGTTGACAACGCCCTCATCCTCCCCGTCTCGTCAGCCCGCAATCTCGGAGTCATTTTCGACTCCTCCCTCTCCTTCTCTGCCCATATCCAGCAGACAGCTAAGACCTGTCGCTTCTTCCTCTATAATATTAGCAAAATCCGCCCATTCCTCTCTGAACAGACCACCCAAACCCTCGTCCACTCACTCGTTACCTCTCGTCTTGACTATTGCAACCTTCTCCTTGCTGGTCTCCCGCTTAGCCACCTATCCCCCCTTCAATCTGTCCAAAATTCCGCTGCACGTCTTATCTACCGCGAGAACCGATACTCCTCATATCACCCCTCTCCTCAAGTCGCTTCACTGGCTCCCGATTCACTACCGTATTCAGTTCAAGCTTTTCCTAATGACCTTCAAATGCACTCAATCTGCAGCCCCCCATTACCCTCTCTACCCTCCTCTCCCCCTATGTCCCCACCCGTAACCTCCGCTCTCAGGACAAATCACTCCTATCTGTACCCTTCTCCACCACCGCTAACTCCAGACTCCGTCCCTTCTGCCTCGCCATCACCTTATGCCTGGAACAGACTCCCCGAGCCCATACGCCATGCACCCTCCCTGCCCATCTTTAAGTCCTTACTCAAAACCCATCTCTTCTCCCTTGCTTTTGGCGCACACTGACTACACTGACTACATAGTTTGTTACCTTTAGATTGTAAGCTCTCTTGAGCAGGGAGTTCCTTCCCCATGTTTTAACTTGTACAGCGCTGCGTAACCCTAGTAGCGCTATAGAAATGCTAAGTAGTAGTAGTAGTAGGTGGGCCACAGTACAGAGGAAACACCGGTGCTGGCAGCAGGGCAGCATAGGGTATCGCTGCTGCTGCTGCCGCCTTAAAAAAAACAAAAAAACAAGGTAGGTTCATGGAAGAGGGGTTAGGAAGGACGGGGGAGATGCCAGACCACGCCAGGGGGTGGGAGGAGGGAGTTGGAAGAGTGAGTGTAGAAAGATGTTGGACTGGGGGGGGGGGTGCAATGCTGGGCGCTATCTTATCCCTGCCTCAGGCAGCAGATTGCCTTGGGCTTCCCCTGGCTATTATTACAATGTAAGTTGCTTATTTCAAAGCTATACCTGTTATACAATGTCTTGGGTGAATCACCTCATAAAGGCGATTAACAAATATTAATTAATAATTAATATTTATGTTTAGTAAAAACTTGATATACCAACTCACCTTTCCAGATCATGGACAGTAATTTACTGTCTTTAGGAGTTTGACTTTTAACCATGAAGTCAGGTTCTCATATTAAAGCTAGATATTCACATTACTTGAATGTGTAAGCACGAAGGGGGGGAGGGGGGGAAGAGGGACCAGTCCAAACACTGATGCATTCCCCCCCCCCTCCCCTTTTGCCACCTCTTCACTACTGACCTTTCAAGCTTTTATCTTATCTTTGGAGTCAAACCATTAATCAATCTTTCTGATTGCATGCTTGGGAGGAATTTTGCATCTGAATTAGACTTAATTATTGGAAAAATGCAGGATCTCTTTTTAAACAGCAAGGATTTGTAACAAGGGCATACTGAAAATCCTTGCTGTACGTACATGATGTCGAATTTTATTCTCCGTAATAGATTTGAAGGAATTATTTTCGTTACAATTTTGTCTCCGTGATATGCTTTAGGATACAAAATGAATGAATGGCTTATAGAAGCTTCAATGTTTTTATGGAAGTCTTGCAAGGCTTTTTATCCAGAGTCCAAGGCAAAGTTGTTCTAATGTCCTAATATAAATACATGGCAAAACTGAAGATCAGATATATATCTTCAGGGGACTGATTACTGCAGATGGTACACTGAGTGTGCAATTTGGGCTATAGGGTGTGCAGAGTGGTGTATAGTAGAGAATGATATGCGGATAGGGACCCGCAGTAAATCCAAGGTAAAAATTACCATGAGTGTGGGAGCAAAAGATTTACCGTCCCAAGGGAGTGATAAAAAGTCTTGCTTTTCTGGTAAAAAAAAAAACAAAACACCACCATTACCATGGGTCCAGCTGTCACGTTTACTAAACAGGAACTGGGTTTGTGAGCCCTTGGACCACTGCCAAGGAGCGGCAGTAGCAGGCAAAACCACCTCACACCAGAAGCAAGGCAGAACAGACGTACCGGCAAATCCAGGCTAGGTCTCTAGGCAGTCAGCCAGCCAAGCAGAAGACAGGTCCAGACAAAGGGTCAAAAGGCAGCGGCAAGCAAAGTCCAGGTCCAGGCAAAGGTTCAAAAGGCAGGCGGCAAGCAAAGCAAAGTCCAGGATCAGGCAAGGTTCAAAAGGCAAGAAACCAGCAAATGCAGAATCAGGTCCAGACAAGTCTCTCAGGCAGAAGTGCACAAGCACCCATGTACCAGGGCCTAAGACGCAATGCAAAGGCAACCGATTGCAGTCTCTAGGTGATTAATAAAGCCCATCCACACCTGAGGTGCAACTGCAGCAAATCTGAGTAACTATGGAGGCTGTTCCCACAGGAGATCTCTAAGGACCAAATATGGGCTTCCTTCCTGTCCTCATTACTCCAAGATGGCTTCCTATGATATGATCTATCCAAGATGGCTGTACCCCTTGACCTATCCAAGATGGCAACGACTCTTGAGCCATCCAAGATGGTTGCAGCCATTGATCCAACCCAGATGATGGCTGTCAGAGATAGGAAACCAAAACAGACCTCCCCAAAGACAGAACTACTCCAGAACGATAGGCAGAAGCCAGCTCAGAAGCTGACCCCCAGAAATCAGGTAGAGGCTGTGAGGGGTGACGACCACAGACGTGACACCAGCATCTCCTTCCTCCCTCCCTCCTTCCTTCTTCCCTCCCTCCGCTACCTGTCCTGTCATTCTACCTTGTTAAGCAGTGAAGAAGATACCCCACAGGCCCGCACTGGGGCCCCCCTCCTCTGCCAGTTCTCGCCTTCTGATGCAGGAAGTTACCTCAGAAGGTAGCACGTGAGCCCTTACCACCTACAAAATAGGTAGTGGAAAGGGCTCATGCGCTAATTTTATTAATGACCGCATGCTAATGGCAATATTAGCAAATGGCTATTAAATAGAAAAATGGAAAATCAGCCATTTTCCAGCCATAGCAAAAAGCGGCTTTAGCACATGGGAAAGACCTGCTTAGAAGCACAATAAGGCCACTTTTTGCTGCAGCTTTCTTAAAGGGCCTAAGTTGACTTAGCTTTAAAACTAACTGAGAGGCTATGGACTGCTGCTTATGGGACATGCCACTCATGCTCAGAACTTTACAACAGTTCCGAACTTTGGAAGAGCTGTACCATGCCATTGCCATCAGATGACATCGCCCAACTATGTGCCTGATTAAACCTGTGAATTTTTTCACCTCTTGAAGTTGCAGAAACCATGTCTAGAGCAGAAGCCTCCCTGTCTGGGGCATTTCAGATATCATGCAAAACTTGGCATGCGGCTATCTTTACACTCTTTTTGCCTTAATTTAACTTCACTTCCTGGTTCTGTTGATCTGCATTCATATGCAATACAGAAACATTATGGTTTCTGTTTTCAAAAAAGCTCGCTTTTGCTATTTTGTGTTTTTGATAAAACACTTGTGAAAACTGGGTCCTTAATCTTGCGCTGCATGCTTTGTTATTGACTAGCCAAGCATTTTAGATAGATTCTGTCATCCATACAAATGGAAGGCTGATGAGAGTGAAACGCCTCTAGAGTTTGTTTCATAAAACCAGAAATATGTACTAGTCAACCGTGATAAACTTTCATACCAGGGACTTGATTTATCAAGGGGATTTATTCATAGTCAAACAACAGAAGTGGGGAAAAAAGCTCTTGATATTTCGCTTCCCATGAGTATGTTCTTCTGAAACAATTCAAAACATTTTCAATATTCTAGTATGTATTACTGAAGACATGCTTGTTCAGAATGCATTAATGAACACTAGGGATTTTTAAAACTGACAGTTATAGGAGTGTAGTGTATAAAAACCTTGTTCAATTATTTTCAGTTTACACAAGCTCAGAAGGCTAAGAAGGACCCATCCCCAATGACTGTATAAAGCAGGGGCGTAGCCAGACAACCAATTTTGGGTGGGCCTGGGCCCAAGATGGGTGGGCAGAAGAACCTCGCCCCATCCCACAGGTGATTTGGTTTCTCCTCTCACCTGCATGCCATATGGTATCTCAAACATCTCCCCCTCTCCCGTATACCTTTTAAAAAACAGATTTTCACCAGCAGCGAGCAGCAACTAATACACACTGCTTATGTTGGCCCCACACCCTTCCCTCTGATGCAACTTCCTGTTTCCGCCTAGGCAGAAATACATCAGAGGGAAGGCTGTGGGGCCGGTGCAAGCAGTATGTATGTCACTGCTCACTGCAGGTGAAGATCTGCTACTTACAAGGTATGCAGGAGGGACACTTGTTGGGAGTTTTCGGATGGTGGGGCTTGGGGATCCCTGCCAGCCACATCATAGGTATGCTGCTACTGGGTGGGCCTGAACCCAAAGTGGGTGGGCCTGGGCCCACCCAAGCCCACCCTTAGCTACGCCACTGGTATAAAGTATATTGATTTAATCTCTATATCAGGGGTTCTCAACCAGTTCATCAGTACATAACCTGCCAGTCAGGTTTTCAAGATATCCACAATAAATATACATGTGATAAATTTGCAGATCTAGCTCATACATATTCATTTTGGATATCCTGAAAGCCTGATTGACTGGGTCTGTTCTGAGGACTAGGTTGAGAACCACTGCTCTATGTAGAAGCATTGAGGGGCCCTTTTACTAAGCTGCGTAGATGCCTATGTGCGTCCAATGCGCGCCAGTTTGGAACTACCGCCCAGCTACCATATGGCCTGGATGGTAATTTCATTTTTGACGAGTGTCCAATACACGCGCCAGAAAATATTTTTTATTTTCCAACATGCGGCACTAATCAGGCAGTAATTGGCAGTGTACGTGCACTGACGATTACCGCCCAGTTAACACGTGAAACCTTACCGCTAAGTCAATGGGTGGTGGTAAGGTCTCAGGCCCAAAATGGACATGCGCCAATTTTTATTTTGCCACATGTCCATTTTCAGCCCAAAAAAGGCCTTTTTTACAGGCATGCTAAAAAATGGATCTGCGCATGTCTAACACACAGGGCATATTCTATAACAGTGCATATACATTTTGGAACGTCCAAAATGCCCATTTCTCTGCCCATAACCATGTCCATTTTTGGCTGTGCACATTAGAATTTAGTTGCAGCGCATTACAGAACATGCTTAGCGAATTGTGCAGCATAAATTCTAATTATTCCCATCAGTGCTCATTATTTGCTCATTAAGACCTATTATCAACACTGATTAACTTGTTTAAAGCCAATTAAATTACGTGCGTTATAGAATACGCTTGGATTTCAGCATGGACACTTGGCATGATATATAGACTCCAGGAGAGAGTGGGTGTATTCTATAATAATGCGCATAGATTTTAGAAAGCGCACATGACTTGCCCATTCCACGCCCATAATCACGACCGCCCCTTTTCAATTATGCGACTTGGAATTTACACACACCACATTATAGAATACACTTGGCGAGTTGTGCACATACAGCTTAATTGTTTGTTAACATCCAATTAACAGCACCTGATTAGCTAGTTAACGAATTACGTTACACACATTGTTATAGAATATGCTTCGATTTCCATGCGGAAATCAAGGTGCAATATATAGAATTTGGGGGTTAGTACGTTATGCAAGGGGGTGTATGTGTGGCAGAGCATGAGAGGGCATAGGCAGGGCTTCCATTATCTTTACATACTAAAATGTTGCGTTTAGGTGCATGCATTTATGCCTGCTATTGACAGATGTAAGTGGGCATGCTGCTGATATACCCTAGTATTCTTAGCAGAATCTTGGCATCCAGATGCCATTATTTTCACTCAGTGTAGTGCATCTAAGTAGCTAACTTTGGTGCCCCTTTATAGAAGCCCCCGTAGTACACAAATTATCACATGCTGTTTAGTATATTTCCCCAATATGCATTAATTCATGTGTTAACTGCACAGCCTGCAATAGGGTGGGGAAAGGGGTGGAGAGTAGAACACCGCAGTTAGGCATGTGGTCACTTACTGAGTGTCAATTGCCAACGGTGCAAACACAGATGCACTTACCATTGTAAAATACTTCTGTGTATAACTGTATGCAAAATATGCTGTTAAGGTAACATAAGATAACATAAACAAAGCTGGGGCTGCCTAATATGGAGCCGCACATCAGAAATGTGCAGTCACATGTAAGCCACATTGAGCCTGCAAATAGGTGGGAAAATGTGGGATACAAATGTAACAAATAAATAAATAAATAAATTATATACTCAGAATGGTTCACAAATTGAATAATAAAATGGTAACAAAATCCACCAAGTAAAAGCAAGCAAATACTAAAAAACATTTTATAACTCACAAGATTAGCTTATTATTAATTCAAATATTTCTTGAACAACCATGTTTTTAAAAGATCATGAAATTTTTAGATATCTTGTTCTAGTTCTGTCAGAAGTGAGTTCCAGTACAGGAAGTGATGCATTTCAGTGAATAAGAAGTTTAATTAATTTAATTAATGTAACTTAAATTCTGGCATTTATAATCTGCTTAACAATAAAGTTCAATGCAGAGAACTGTCTCACATTATAAGCAAGTACTTGAAAAGTTTGTTTTTGTGTACAAGCCTACTGAAGTGACTTTGCATTTAACTGCATGTTCATTTACAAAGTGGCGGTAAGGGAAGTATCGCTGGGCTACTGCAACAGCTCAGCGGTAGTTCCCACCCCCAGCGCGTGCCATTTCCGGCACTACAAAAATATTTTTAGTTTTGTAGCACCGGTGTGTACCCGGCAGTAATCTGGCAGTGCTGCGCATTTCCCGGTTACTGCCAGGGTAGTGCGGGAGCCCTTATCGCCACCTCAGTGGGTGGTGGTAAGTGCTCCCACCCAACATGGGCACGTGGCAATTGCTTCACTTGCTGCATGTCCATTTCTTTAAAAAAAAAACCCTGCCTTTTACCTGCTGCGGTAAAAGGGAGCCTCGGCGTGCATCCCCTTTTGACGCAGGTCCCCATTTGATGCAGTTTCATAAAAGGACCCCCATAACGTGGTAAATTCAAAACTTTACTGTATTTCAGTAAAAGAGCTCTTTAGTTTCTAAGCCCTTCATCTTGAGCTAGTACTGAAATAGTGTGAACTATATCCAAATAAATAAAATGATCCAATTAAATTTAAGTGGATTAACCTTCTGAATATCATCCTCCTAGTTTTTTGTTTTTTTTTTTTAAATCCAGCTAGCTGCTAATTTATTCTATCACCAGGGAGACAGACCTGGTTATATGATCATCTGTGTTTCCATGAAGACTTCTCATTATTACTGTACTTGCAGCATATTTCCTCACTCTTACGGAACTACAGAGTAGAATGTCTTAGCTATATATAGACAAAGCATGTGATTATTTTTATTTGCTGAAGTTGGTGAAAGTTTTTCTGCTTGAAATTTATGGCTTCTTTTACAAAGTTGCTGTAGCAATTCCCATGCGGCAAATGAGAGGAAGCCCATAGAAATTGAATGAGCTTCCTTTTATTTGCCATGCTTGGAATTGCTAGAATGGTTTAATAAAAGAAGCCCTTAATTCCTAGGGAGTCTTTTACTAAGCTGCACTAGCATTTTTAACTCGTGGTAGAAATTAGCTGGCGGTAAATGTCTAGACACCCATAGGAATATAATGGGCATCTAGGTGTTTCCCACCAGCTGATTTCTACCATGAGCTTCAAATGTAACCATGGCTTAGTAAAAGACCCTCTAAATTTGGCTGAATTAAGCAAATTCTGCATCTAGGAGGAGTGGCCTAGTGGTTAGGGTGGTGGACTTTGGTCCTGAGGAAATGAGTTCAATTCCCACTTCAGGCACAGGCAGCACCTTGTGACTATGGGCAAGTCACTTAACCCTCCATTGCCACATTGAGCCAGCCATGAGTGGGAAAGCACAGGGTACAAATGTAACAAAAAAATTATAATAAAATACATAGCTAATCTGTTGAAATTCTTTAATTTTAAAAGACTTAAGTACATAAGTACATAAGTATTGCCACACTGGGACAGACCAAAGGTCATCAAGCTCAGCATATTTCCAACAGTGGCCAATTCAGGTCACAAATACCTGCAAGATCCCCAAAAAGTTCAATACTTTTGTGCTGCTTATCCCAGAAATAAGCAGTGAATGTTCCCCAAGTCATTTTAATAATGGTCTAGGGACTTTTCCTTTAGGAAGCTGTCCAAACCTTTTTTAAACCCCACTAAGCTAACCGCCTTTACCACATTCTTTGGCAACAAATTCCAAAGTTTAATTACACGTTGAGTGAAGAAACATTTTCTCTGATTCATTTTAAATTTACTACTTTGTAGCTTCATCACATGCCCCCCAGTCCTAGTTTTTGCCAAGAGTAAACAAACGATTCACAATTACCCGTTCCACTCCACTCATTATTTTGTAGACCTCTATCATATCTCCCCTCAGCCATCTTTTCTCCAAGCTGAAGAGCCCTAGCTACTTCAACCTTTCCTCATAGGGAAGTCGTCCCATCTCACTTTATCATTTTTGTCACTCTTCTCTGTACCTTTTCTGATTCCACTATATCTTTTTGAGATGAAGTGACCAGAATTGAACACATTATTCGAGGTGTGGTTGCACCATGGACTGATACAAAGGTTTGTAAAGCAGTGATTTATGTGTGGAAATACACAGGCACGTAAATAATTCTGTATTCAAAAAGCATATAAAATTATAAACAACATCCTGAATTGATAGAGGTGTTCCCATGGGAAGAGTAGGCGAGGGGATTGCATTTCTGCACATATCTAGGAAAATGTGTACATCTAGGAAAATATGTACATGCGTGCATAAATTAACCCAGAAAGTTTGCATGTGCCAAAGTAAGATCATTTTCAAAATGGAAGAATTCACCAGTACCTGCAGAAAGAAGTGCATGTGCATAATGGGCTCCTTTTATGAAGCGGCGCTACCGACTAACGTGCGAAGAAGCCCATTCAATCCCCATGGACTTCTTCACATTCGGCGCACACTAATTAGTAGTGCCACTTTGTAAATGGAGCCCGATATTTATGAGTGTGCTAAGTTATAAAATTACCCCCTTTAATGGGCATCATAGCATAACAAATTGTATTTATAATGAATAATCTGCCTTACAGCTAAGTACTTTTAATAGGATCCTCCGTTACTAAAATAGCTACAGTCGACAAGCAGAGACACAGACTTTCCCTTGATTGATATGCACTGCATTGGATTATCAATCATGTTCTCTTTACACTAAAAGCGAAAGGTAATGAAAAATGACAACAAATCTATATCACAAAATTCCACTGCATTAAATTTGCAAAAATCAGCCTGGGTACTTATGATTGTTTTGACTTCTGTAAAGCATAATGATTGTTTATTAGAAAAACACAACTCCCTAACACCTTATTACAATAACATAAATTACCACCATAGAAATGTTTTATAACATGATATTTCCATAGGCTATTTATAAAGTGCACCTCTACCTTCAGGGATGGGGTAAGTCATAATCCATGAGAGTAGTCCAAGAGAACTGAGAAATCAATGTATTAACCATCATTTAGCTTTGCTTTCCAGCAAGATGTAATTAATTACATCTATTTAATAATCTTAGAGAACAATTCCCCTGAGATGCACAACGGTGTGACTGCAGGCACCAGTCATTATCAGTTTGACTCAATACGACTGTACTGTAGCAATATAAAGGCTAAAACAGTGATATGAAGCCAAGAAACATAGCATGGAGATTACTTCACTAGTTATGAATAGAGATTGATTCCTTCTTTGATGATTAATTGAATACATTAGAAATAAGTACCTGTAGGCTAGCCCCCAATACTCAAGAGTGTAAGAAATGCCCCATTGAATGAGAAGGAGGTAGGCATACCACCTCCTGCCTCTAGGGAGATACTTAGATGGGCTGGAGGGGGGGTAGTTGGAGGAAGTCTGTAGGGCATTTGAATCAATATCCAGAGGTCTGGGTTAGTGAAGATCAGATCACTGAGCTGCAGCTTGACTTCTAAATGTTGGCGCCCACCTTATTGAATTACCCCGCCACTGTGGAAGTTCTCAGTTTGGGGGAGGACTAGATTTGGGTCTTTTATTGTCATGCCTTTCTTGTGGGTGTTTCAGGAGTCCCAGCGCTCTGAGCTGTCACTGGTTTTGAAAGTATTGTCTCTCCTTTTCTCCCTATAGGCTGGAAAACTATTTTAGGGTTCTCGGATTTCCTGGTGAAAATGGTTAACATTTCTTATACATTTTAGAAATTACTTTATTGCTCATAACCATAAGGGTATCCCAAATGCGGACAGTCTTAAAACATTGTCCGGGGCATAGGTTGCGTTCAGTCTCCCCATTTCTTTTTTGGCTTGGGTGCTTGCAGACTCACAGACATTCAAAAAGGTAGCATGGTACCCCTGGGCCTGGCAACCAGTGAGGTGAGCTTGCTTGCTATCTCCTTATAATAGTGCTCCCCTAAATATCTATGGTCATACATAAAGTACAGAACATCTATCTATCTATCTATCTATCTATCTATCTATCTATCTATCTATCTATCTATCTATCTATATAAGAGAGAGAGAGGAGAGAGATTAGGGCTGCAGCTAGATTAAAATCTTTAATCACGATTAATCGTGAGATCTTAAAAAAAGAAACCACACAGTTTGGGAAGGGAGACAGGCAGTGAGTGACTGCATCCATCTTCCCCCCAGTTTCCCGCTCCCCAGACTGACTGCCGATCTGGGTCTCAGATCAGGCATGCAGCACACAGTCTCGGAGGGGAAAGGGAGACAGATGCAGTCACTCAGGCTGTGAGTGACTGCATCTGTTTCCCCTCCTCAGACCCCCGCTTGTGTGAGCCAGATCAGGCAAGCAGGCAGGCAGACTGGGGAGGGGGAGACAGATGCAGTCACTCACAGCCTGTGTGATGTGGAGGAGCATTTTCGAAAGGGACATCCAAGTTTTGATTTGGACATCCTCGCAAAACATCCCGATCCAGGGGTGGGGAAACTCGTATTTTTGAAACAAGATGGACATCCATCTTTCGTTTCGAAAATACCATCAGGGATGTCCAAATCCTTTAATTTGGTCGTCCCTAGATGTGATCATCACTAGACATGGACGTTTCTGATTTTCGGTGATTTTCGAAACCAAGGACGTCCATCTCAGAAACAACCAAATGCAAGCCATTTGGTCGTAGGAGGAGCCAGCATTTGTAGTGCAATGGTCCCCCTGACATGCCAGGACACCAACTGGAAACCCTAGGGGGCACTGCAGTGAACTTCATAAATTGCTCCCAGGAACATAGCTCCCTTACCTTGTGTGCTGAGCCCCCCAAAACCCACTACCCCAACTGTACACCACTACCATTGCCCTTATGGGTGAAGGGGGGCACCTAGATGTGGGTACAGTGGGTTGTGGTGAGTTTTGGAGAGCTCGCTGTTTCCTCCACAAACATAACAGGTGGGAGGGATGGGGATGGGTCCGCCTGTCTGAAGTGCACTGCACCCACTAAAACTGCTCCAGGGACCTGCATACTGCTGTCACGGACCTGAGTATGACATCTGTGGCTGGCATAGAAGCTGGCACAAATATTTTTAAAGATGTTTTTTGAGGGTGGGAGGCGGTTAGTGACCACTGGGGGAGTAACGGGAGGTCATCCCTGATTCTCTACGGTGGTCATCTGGTCATTTTGGGCACCTTTTTGTGCCATAGTCGTAAGAAAAACAGGTCCGGGTGAAAACATCCAAGTCAGGAACGTCCTTGTTGTTTTTTGATTATGGGTCAAGTCCTGCCTTCGCTACACCTCCGACACGCCCTCTTGAATTTTGGCCATCCCTGCGATGGAGTGCAGTTGGGGACGTCCAAAATCGGCTTTCGATTATACCAATTTGGACGTTTCTGTGAGAAGGACGTCCATCTTCCAATTTGTGTCGAAAGATGGGCATCCTTCTTTTTCGAAAATAAGCCCGTTTATCTCTCTTCCCTCCTACCCCCTCAAGACTGCCTGCCTGCATGCCTGATCTGACTTACTGATCAAGCATGCAGGCAGGGAACTGTATGGGAAGTTTGAAAGGACTCTGACCTCGCGGGGGGGGGGGGGGGAACCCTGACCTCACAGGAGGGAGGGAGGGAGGACCCGGACCTCACAGGAAGGAGGCAAGGGGGACCTGAACCTCACAGGGAGGGGAGGGGGACCTGGGGAAGAACAAAGACCTCATCGGAGGGGGTGGAGAAGGGACTTACTGGTAGTGTTTAGGCAGGCGGGAGCATGTATGCAGGCCAGGCAGCAGGAGTAGTGGCATCCAGCAGGCGAGTGAGGCAGCAGGAGCAGGGTGTCCACTGGGCGGGCGGATAAGCAGGCAGGAACAGCAGCGATCAGAAGCCTGGGGAGCATGCGCTGATATTCAGCATTCCCCAGTAGGGACGTCCTTCATTGGCTTCTTGTGCAAGAGCTAATCAAGAACACCCAAACTGCAATGCTGACATGCTGAATGGAGAGGAAGGACGGAACTAAGAAGGGAAGAGGAACATAATGGCAACTGTTGGGAAGGTAAGGCACAGGGTAGAATAATTTTATTAACCACGATTATATTTCAAATGTAATGCGAAGAAACAGATATTAAGTCACTATTAGCTTGACAAATGTAGAAAGCCAATGCATTCACCCAATTTGAAGTATATGGACATTAACAGATACTTGACTCCTGAGGCAGGCAATTTAATTACCGAAAACACGGTCCATGTCAATTCCATTGTATCTGATTTCTCATTAAATTTTAGTATGACCAACCTCTGGAGATTTCAGTGTTGGTTGGCCTACATCCCTTCCCTACCTCTCTGGCTAAATTTACAGAATACATAGGAGCAAGCATTTACACCAGCCTGAGACAGATGATATTTGACTGTCCAATGATTAAACGTTTTTGGTTGGAAATTTGGTCGACTATTCAGTCTGTCACCAATTGCTCGTCAGACATAACTTATGATGTTGTAGTTCTTCAATCTCAGCATCCATGTTTTCACTCCTCAACCTGCAAGCCCAAGCTAATAGACTCATTGATGGCTACTGATATTCAAAATGTTCTCAAGAACTGGAAATCTGCCAAATTTCTCAATTATTCTTTCTGGTGGAATACAGTCTGCCAATACAAAAAATATGAACTACATGCTTCTGGAAAAAATATAATTTCACTAGAACAACTCTGGAAACCATAGGCGTAGTTTGACTATTTCATTTGGGGGGGCAAAGGAAGGGGCGGGGCATATTAGCATATTCATTTGCATATATGTATATGCAAGTTATGCTAATATGGAGGAAGGGAGCAAGAGCTGGCTTTTTTGGGAATAACCAGTGTTCGTTTGACGATGGCTAGCCACTGAATCGGAGAGGCAGTGGGTTTGGCGGCAGGCAGTGGTGTGCTGGTAAATGTTTAACAACAGACTCCCCCCCCCCTCTCTGCCCCCCCCCCCCAAATTGCAGAGCTGGCTTTAGCCGGGGAGAGAGCCTGGGGGGGGGGTATAAATAAGTAAATATAAACTTTTAATGTTGAGCACCTGATTCTCAAAGTGAACATATTCCAAACTATAATGAAAATAAAATAATTTTTTTCTACCTTTGTTGTCTGGTGACTGTTTTTCTGATCATGCTGGTCCAGTATCTGATTCTGCTGCTATCTGTCTCTTAACTCAGTTCCAGTGCTTCCTTTCCATTTATTTCTTTCCTTTCCTCCTTTCTTCTTCATTTCTGGACCTCAGCTTCTGCCTATTTTCTTCATCCATGTGCAGTTTTTCTCTCTTCCTTTCCCTCATCTCATCTCCTTCCTCACTCTTTCCTCCCCTCCATCCATGTCCAGCATTCTTTTCTCTCCCTGCCTCCATCCACCCATGTCCAGCGACCCTTCTCTCCTTTGCCCTGCAAGCACCCATACCCAGCGACCCTCCTTTTCCTTCCCCCAAGCCAGTGGCCCTCCTTTCCCCTGCCCTCCATCCACCCATGTCCAGCAGTGACCCTCCTCTCCCTGCCCTCCATCCACTCAGTCCAGCAGTGACCCTCCTCTCCCCTGTCCCATACCAGTGGCCCTGCTTCCCCTTCCCTCCATCCACTCAATCCAGCAGTGACCTCTCTCCCTGTCCCCATACCCAGTGGCCCTCCTTTCCCCTGCCCTCCATCCACTCAGTCCAGCAGTGACCCTCCTCTCCCCTGCCCCATGCCCAGTGGCCCTCCTTTCCCTTCCTCCATCCACTCAGTCCAGCAGTGACCCTCCTCTCCCCTGTCCCCATACCCAGTGGCCCTCCTTTCCCCTTCCCTCTATCCACTCAGTCCAGCAGTGACCCTCCTCTCCCTGTCCCCATACCCAGTGGCCCTCCTTTCCCCTTCCCTCTATCCACTCAGTCCAGCAGTGACCCTCCTCTCCCTGTCCCCATGCCCAGTGGCCCTCCTTTCCCTTCCCTCTATCCACTCAGTCCAGCAGTGACCCTCCTCTCCCCTGTCCCATACCCAGTGGCCCTCCTTTCCCCTGCTCATCCACCAGTCCAGCAGTGACCCTCCTTCCCCTGTCCCATGCCCCTCCTTTCCCCTGCCCTCCATCCACTCAGTCCAGCAGTGACCTCCTCTCCCCTGCCCCCATGCCCAGTGGCCTCCTTTCCCCTTCCACCATCCACTCAGTCCAGCAGTGACCCTCCTCTCCCCATACCAGTGGCCCTCCTTTCCCCTTCCCTCATATCCTCAGTCCAGCAGTGACCCTCCTCTCCCCTGTCCCCATGCCCAGTGGCCTCCTTTCCCCTTCCCTCTATCCACTCAGTCCAGCAGTGACCTCCTCTCCCCTGTCCCCATACCCAGTGGCCTCCTTTCCCTGCCCTCCATCCACCCAGTCCAGCAGTGACCCTCCCTCCCCTGTCCCCATGCCCCTCCTTTCCCCTGCCCTCCATCCACTCAGTCCAGCAGTGACCCTCCTCTCCCCTGCCCCCATGCCCAGTGGCCCTCCTTTCCCCTTCCACCATCCACTCAGTCCAGCAGTGACCTCCTCTCCCATACCCAGTGGCCCTCCTTTCCCCTTCCCTCTATCCACTCAGTCCAGCAGTGACCCTCCTCTCCCCTGCCCTCTCTTCATCCCACCCTCTCCCTGTTCCTTCTCCCCCCCCCCCCCCCCCGCCCGCAGCGAGCCAGTTCTCCTCCCTCCCTCCGGATCCATCCCTCACCAACTTGATCTTCAAATTCTTCGCCTGCCCGCTAGCGCTGACTCTCCCCTGCCGGTTCGCGCTTCAAAATGGCCGCCGAGACTAAGTCTCGCGAGGCCGGCTCTGGAAGTCTCGGCGGCCATTTTTAAAGCGCGAACCAGCAGGGGAGAGAGCGCTAGCGTGCCGAGCAGACAAAGGATTCGAAGATCAGGTCGGTGAGGGACGGATCCGGAGGGAGGGAGGAGAAGGAACGGGGAGAGGGCGGGGCGAAGGAAGAGCTGCCTGGTGCCGGCCCTGCGTTTGGGGGGGCATTGCCCCCCCTCGCCCCCCCAGTCTACGCCCATGCTGGAAACCTGTCAACATATTTTTGTAATCTCTCTAATGGCTATTATATAACACATTGACTATTACTTGTTTACTTTCTCAAAAAGTCAATACAATTATTTGAACTAAAAAAAAAAAAACAACCCAATATTTAAAACAAAAAAAACAAAAAAAAGTGTGAGGCAATTCGTTTTAGCATTTTAAACCAGGTAGAGAAATGTGTTTTGTGAAAGGAAATTTTAGGTATTTCTAGATGTATCTAGAGCTGCTCAGGTTAGAGGTAAGCAATCTCTTTAGCAGAAAGCAATGGGTTTAGCCTCACGGCCACTTTTTTCCCTGAAATTTCCCTCTAAATGTAAGTTATGAGATCTTTGAACCAGATTAGTTGGAAAGATTGTTATTAGAGAGGGAGGCAAAGTAATATGATTATGGGCAGAAGGAAGTTTAGATCGCCTTATATATAGTCCAAGTAAGATATGACTTTTGGTCTTGATTTCTTTTTAGTAAATGACTATTTTCTTCTTTGTTCTCTCTTTCTTCCATGATGTGGAACTAGGTTGTTTACCTGCAAGTGCTTTGATGTACTTTTTTTTGTTTAAATTTCAATAATAAAAAAGGAAGCTGATAAAACTATTATTTTAGCATTTTAAGCCAGGAATATATAATTGGTCATTTGCATTCCAACTAGGAACCAAATAACCATAGGAGAAATAAGTGCACTTTTGGAAGAGAAGAGAAAATGGTTTACAGTCATGATAAAATCCTGGAAATAGAAAGCTTCATTTTTAAGCAATCATTCCATGCACCAGATGATTAACATTATGATCACCTGGGACATCCTCATCCTGACTAAAAAGCTGGAGGCCAAAAGCCAGATATAGTATTAAAAGAGAAAACACCAGAACAGCATTGATTATAGAGGTGTTGGTCCCAAGCGATTACTCAGTGAATCACATGTCTTGGAAACATCCGACATGATCATGTTTCGCTAACAAAAGCGTTCAAGGGTCTTTCATTCAGCTACTAACAGCTACTAACAGTAGTCGAACATCATATGTGCACATGTGTGGGCGTCCTTGTTGACGGTCCACCAGCTACTGTTAGTAGCTGAATGAAAGACCCTTGAGACGCTTTTGTTAGCAAAACATGATCATGTCAGATGTTTCCAAGACATAGTTGATCAGCTGATTGAAGTTGAATCTTCACTAGAGGCGTTTGCTATATAAGTTGGAGTACTATAAAGCTTATATCCATTCCAGAGACTATTTCCTGTTTGCGTGGTGAAGGCATTTTAGCCAGCTCCATGAGTTCTGTATTAGAGATTGCCTATGCCCGCTGATAGGCTGACGGGACAGATCGATACATAAACATAAGGAGCAGAAGGTTATACAGTGCATCTGGAAAAAAGTTAACTATTCCCTGCTTGCTTTGTGAAGGCTCTTTAGCCAATTCTGTGAGTGTTGCATCAGAGAGAGTTTATGCCCGTTGAGTGGCTGAAGATTGGATACAGTCTTAGACGGGACAGACTGATATATGGACACAAGGAGCAGAAGGCAATACATTGCAGGTGGAATATAAGAAAAGTACTGGATGGTATATGCTATATATGGTAGATAATGTTGTATTGGGGTTACATGTTATACAATTTTGTAAGGGGGATGAAGAATGATTTTATGTGTTTGGTATGAATGGAAAAGTGAGAATGTGTTTGGATGATAGAGTGTATTAAAATTTGTTTATATAAGTATTTAATAAAGATTTGATATACTGGAGAATATGTTAATGGGTGCTTTAGAATGTACATTGTATGCTTTATGCAACCAGATTTTATGTTTGAACCTTGTTTATAAAATTGTATAGATAGATATAGATATAGATAGATATATAGATATAGATATATAAAAGAGATCCTTTTAATCTAAACAGAAAAAGCACCTGATACATCTTATGAACTCCAGAAAAAGGCTCTCTTTGGCAAATACTACAGTGAGTGTTACCAGTAAATTGAGAGGAGACTGAGATCATACTCCAGTCCTGGCCGCCAAGAGACTGATCTGGGGCAGGGCCGCGCTGGCCTGGGGCAGGGCCACCGCATCCAACAGGGAGGCACACCGCATCACCGATCACCGCCGTCCCCGCCGCCTGAATGCATGTACTTTGGCTGGCGGGGATCCTGAGGCAGTGCCAGAGCAGAAGTCTTCCTCCAGCACCGCTGTTCTTTACTTGCCAGCTGCCGCATTGCCTGCCATTGCGGCTGCTTTTCTCTCAGGTTTCAAAACTGAGCATGTGCGGCCTGAGGGCTCAGTAGCTGTTTGGCAGGCAATGCAAGGGGGGCCCGGTGTCAGAGAGAGAGAGAGAGACCCCAACACGGGGCCCCCCTTGGAGGCCCAGGCCTGGGGAATTTTGCCCTCCCTGCCCAACTCCTCGGTGGCCCTGCTCCCCGTACCCTGGCTTAGGAGTGAGGTTCATTCCCGTCATGGAATGCACAAAACTAACCCACTAGAGAAACTTCCTCCTCAAGATATGGCGTTGAACCTGAATGATTTCATGCAGACTTTGGTGTTGCAATCGGAAAGAGATTTTTTGCACTGTTTAATTCTGATAATGGCTGTTCCTTTTTTAGAGTAATATTTGTTTTACATGGTCTACATTAAAAAAATAATCAAGAGGCGTTTATCTTTGTAAGACAAGGTTTATTAAAAAAACATTATTTCACTGCACTAGCCTGCTGTGTGAAATTATATGTCCAGAGACATTAAAAAATAATGGAAATGAGAAAGGATATCCAAGTGACTCTTTAGAACAGCTAAGATTATGTAGCACTTTTATGCAAACCACAGGTTCTCTACAGTTAGAACTTAATACATTTTAATATGGTGGATAAATTCCAAGTAATTTAAAAGGATAAAAAGCATTCTTTTTTCCCAGGAGATTGAAAAAAAAAAAAGGTCTGGAGGACGGAAGTATTTCTCTCAGCTTTGCATCTTTATTTTTGCCTTTATTAAAACATTTATATACTTCCAATACTAGCAACATCTTGTTTAGCCTTTCCATTTTGGCTCCTGAGGGTGGGAAGAAAAGGAAAGGGGAGATGAGAAGAACTTTCCCTGAAGGCTTTCCCCCATGATAATTTAATAAAAAAGGTTTATGGAGTTCTGTATGAGACTAGGGATCTGAGCAAATCCCTCGTTACCTGTGGAAGATTTAAGGGTATCCCCCTGTATCTCACCTTTGGTAGGCCTGAGGCTTAGTTAGGCCATGAACCATCTTTTGTGAATACCAACATGGATTCTGCATGACATCCTGGAAGAACTGTGCTAGCTGACTTCATCCAAGGACATGCTGTTTACTTGCAACAGCATCCAATTTATCTCATGGGAAGCTGTGGTGGAGAGAGGTTCACAGACACACAAAGCCTCTAGTATTTTGTGTGAAACTGTGGAGGAGTTTTGCACTGCAAGATATGAATGAGTAGGGTTACCATACATCCGGATTTCTCCGGACATGTCCTCCTTTTCAGAAGACTGTGGGGTGTGGGTGGTTTTTTTTACAGCCAGCCCGTTTATTTGGGTTTCTGGGCTGGCAGTCTGGCTGGCTAGCGGGTTGGTGGTCTGGCAGGTGAATGTCTTCTCCCCCTCCCCCCAGCCTACCTTAGTGCACCCTGGTGGTCTAGTGGCTTCTTCACCATATATCTGTCTGGTGTAATGCTCAGTATATTTTCTGCTAAGTGTATTTTTGTATCTTGCCTGCCATATTGATTATTTTTATTATCTATAATAATAATATAAATTTCATATTGGCATTATTCCTTCATTGGGGACAGCATAGCTCAGACTTTAGGGCCACTTTAGGTGCAATCATACTCTTGCCATATGAGTCCAGAGTTACTATCTGTGTGATTTTCTGTCATAGTGCACGCACCTACAAAGAGAGGGAACATCTCCAGGTCAGAGGCAGAGATGTCTTTAGCCCTGATGGATGAATTCCTTTAGCAATTCCAGGTCTCTTTTTTTTTAATTTCAACAAGCTTTTGCTTGATTATTTTTGAACTTTTAAACTTAATCAATTACAGAATATAAAACAGCACTCGCACAATATCAAACAAACATATTTTGGAACAATGAGCATTAACAAAAATCACCGTTCCCTTCCCTCCCTGAAACCCCTTCCCTCTTCTCTCAAGGTTGCAGCCCAAGCAGAGTTAGGGGCAGATACTCGAAAGTCGCCATTAAATGCCGTGTGTTTTATAGCCTCAGTTGAACTTACCGATTTCCAAACAGTGATCGATGATCAAAGGAAATCGCATGCAAGTGAGATGCATGGAAATTTTGCAAGCGGCTCAGTAGGGAACATGCTTAGCACATGCACAGAACAGTCTCTCGGTAAGCATCCATGTTCTGTGCCCAAATCGGCATAATCGAAAGCCGATTTTGGGCGTCCTTAACTGCTTTCTGTCGTGGGGATGACCAAAGTTCACGGGGGCATGTCGGAAGCGTAGCAAAGGCAGGACTGGGGCATGCTTACACATGGGCGTCCTCAACCGATAATGGAAAAAAAGAATGGTGTCCCTGACGAGCACTTGGGCAACTTTTTTTGTTACGACCAAGCCTCAAAAAGGTGCCCGAACTGACCAGATGACCACCAGAGGGAATCGGGAATGACATCCCCTTATTCTCCCAGTGGTCACCAACCCCCTCCCACCCTAAAAAACCTTTTTAAATATTTTTTACCAGCCTCTAAGCCAGCCTCAATGTCATACCCAGCTCCATGACAGCAGTATGCAGGTCTTGGAGCA